>NC_064617.1:597658401-597959734 GCF_023898315.1 Schistocerca nitens
TCCCACATTGCTTTCTGTTCAGTGAACCAAAATCTGTCAACACTCAGTAAAGGGTATGGATATCAAGTACCCTATCAAGATTGTTATTTGGAACTGTGATCAGGATTATGTATAGGACAGCAGATGAAAGTGGATGGATGGATATGGTGTTATGGGAGCTCAACAGTGTAGTCTTTAGCGCCCGAACGGAAACAAAAACTGACGAGTGTCACTAAAATACAGCAAGTGCAAAAATAAGACTAAAATTAAAGGTGACAGTCTACATAGGCAATATGCACGTCAACAGTAGCAAAGTGGAAAGCAGCATGTAAACTGGAGAACTGCAAGAGAACGTAGGGGAATGGGTTGAAATGAAACACATAGTACATGTTTGGAACTGGCCTAATACAAGAGTAGAAAGGAGTGGTCAGCCACTCAACAACACACTAAAAATTCCAACATAAAATTTTACAAAAAGCATGTGAAAGTTGCTGGATTTGGACGGGTTACTCCTGTAACTGAAATATCAGATCTGAAGATGGTTCTAAATGAACCGAAACCGGTCATATGAATAAAAAAAATTTGCAATCAAGACCGATTTTAAGTAACAAATAAAATTTTAGGCTAAAGCCCAGAAACATCACAGTACCTTAGAACTTTCTTGACACTCGCCTCGTCATCGGCTAAAATCGAGGGCAGATCACCACTAATATTAACTTCCGCCCTGACAGAACGATATAAATCACACGCAACTAAAATGTGGCGTATAGTGATTCGTACGCCACAGGCATCACACAGCGGGGGTTCCTCTCGCCGTAGTAAGAAGGCATGCGTAAGAGGACAGTGCCGTATGCGAAGACGTGTAAGGGTCACTTCGTCCCGCCTAGGTGACCGGCAGGAGGAACGCCACGGCTGGATGGTGGGTTTCACCAACCGCAGCTTATTTTCCCTCGCCGCCAGCCATTCCTCCTCCCACAATTGCATAGACTTCCGCCGCAGCACAGAAACGACACCTTGCAAAGGAATAGAACATTGGGTCACCTCCGGTAATCTGCAGGCGTCCTTGGCAGCTCGATCAGCTTGTTCATTTCCCCTTATGCCCACATGCCCTGGCACTCAGCAAAAGGACACTTGCTTGCCCTGTCGTTGGAGGATGTACAGTTGGTCGTAAATTAGCTGTTCCAACTTGTCCGCTGGGTACAGGTTCTGCAGTGACTGTAATGCGCTCAGTGAGTCAGAGTAAATTGGAAAGTTTTTGCCCTGAGTACACCGTATCTGCTTCAGTGCCTTCAGGATCGAGTGAATTTCTGAGGAAAAAACAGTGTATTCCTGGGGAAGGCGAATCCTGATGACACGTTCGGGGAACACTACTGAGCAGCCAAGATAATCCCCCTGTCGGGATCCATCAGTGTAGACTACTGTAAAATCATGATGCCTATCTAAAATATTAAAAAACAGGGATTTGAAAGTAAAATCTGATGTACTGTCTTTCTTAAAATTTGCCAAATCTAAAATCAGTCTGGGCCTCTGGAGGAGCCAAGGTGGATATCTGCTCCAACCTCGACGTGAAACATTAAAACCGGCCACACCCATCTCTAAAATGCAATCCTTTGCACAAATCCCATAGGGCCTTGTTGCTCGTTGCCGGTTGCGAAAAAGCTTTTCCAGTGGAGGCCGAGCAACAGTGTGGTATGCAGGTGCGTATGGTGTGGATGAAAGGAGCTCATTGTCACATATGATGTACTTAGCATTTGGAAACATTAAAGTTCAAGTGACTGTTGTACCACATGGTTGCATGGAGAGAGGTCTGGATGAATAATAAACAAAATGACAATTTGGTACATTTATTATTAAAAACAAATACACTGAAATAAAAAATTATTATTCTAAAATAAAGAGCATGTGCCAACATTGCAAGTCAAGCTTGACAAATCAACTATACACGCCATTAAGACTTGATTCTAAAAACTAAAATTGTGACAAATATTTGTTTCATTAAGAGGTGACTCCAAGAAAACTGTAACATGATAAAAAGATTTACCTCAACAACCACTAGTTTAAATGAATCGAAATATGGCCACATATTGGTTTAATGGTTTACTATAGTCCAGATACACATGTAGCTTAAAATGAATTACAGTATGAAATAGTAGCTTGAATTTAAGTTAAAAGACTTGCATTTAAATTATTTAAAGGACAAACAATACACCACCATTTGATAATTGACTTTACATTCAAATAATAGTTGAACTAATGGTGCTACAATACATAGATGCACCAATTATAAGTTCACAACGACAACATGCAACTGGTTCTGAAATAAATTCCAGCAACCAGCTTGTGTATTCCGTAAGCGGAGCGTACAGTTCGTGAGCCACTGCAGTGGCACGTCATATTACTAATTGGAATACACAATAGGCCACATTGTTCACTGCACAACTGGTACACGTACATACGGTGTAGAGCTCAGGTAATCTGAAAAGAAATCTGAGTTAGTGATCACCAACAATTATTATAGCTCCCCTTTACCAGTCTGAGCTGGGTTTGCGAAAGGCTCACAACACTTAGCAATAACTAACAGGAGAGGCCAACCGTTCTTAGACTACAAGAGGCAAAGTTCGTTTAATTCTCATGAATCACCATGATGTATAGCATATATTATTCCTTTCACGCTGGGCAGTTAAGTTTTGACAACTCAAAGAACAACCAAGCAAGCACTATAATAGCAACTGCCTGTAAAATCACTGAGTCTTAGCTCACGTACGTAAAGAAATTATTTCTAGTCTTGGCCACTTGCTCACAATTTCACTTGCGCTTACACTACTGTATGCAAAATATAGGTGCCAGCTACTCCTAATCCTCAAACGGCACAAAAAATAAATGGAGGCACCACCTGTGAGCATGCTATCACAATAATTTAAAACAAAAGCCGGATTAATCCCACATCTGAAATAACATTACTGCAGTTACAAAGTGGACTGCAAATTTATCCCGGCGAACACCTTCAATTTAGAAGAAAAGTAGCGTGAATTTCACATTTGCTGCTACTGCTGTACGCAGCATCTGAACATAAACTCCCCTCCAGGAAGTTTAGCTGTGATTAAATCCACTACCTCAGGCAGTCGTTTCCACATCCGTCAATAGTAACCAGGAACCCCAAATTCAACCCAACTTACCATAGATCTGCGACCAAGTCACCACCGACTGCCTCGCTCCGGGCTCATACCACCCCACCCCCACCCCCACCCCCAGATCAGCACAGTTGGCTGGTGCCGCCACCGCTGCAAACAAAAACCTCACAATCTCCTTTCAGCACAACGAACTTTAAAATCAGCATGCAAAACCCGAAAAATAGAGATTCACACATGTGTAGAAAGATATTCGGACTTGAAAGCCAGAAGCCATGCGGAATGGCGGCGCAATTTGAGTCGCCATGTCACGGACTGCCGGAGGATCGAGTACTCCCTCGAGCATGGTTGTGTATGTTGTTCTTAGCATAAGATAGTTTAAGTTAATTTAAGTAGTGTTTATATCTAGGAGCTGACGACCTCAGCAGTTTGATCCCTTAGAATTTTACACATTAAAAGCTAGACGAAGAAATTGGAATCAGCGCATGTAAGTTGTGCAGGCAACAATATCAGCGTTTGAGAAACCGTGGGCTTAGATAAGTGGCAGGGAACAGCGAACTACGACGAAAGCAATACAGCAGCGTTCATCGGCGACCCGTAGTGTAATGGCAGTCAGTTGCAGTTGGCAGCAGTGGACGGCGTGGGGACTCGTGTTGTATAACAGTCCTTGTGAGAGTTTGGGGAACGGACTAACAGTAACATCTCGCAGTGCTGTCAACAAAAACGGAGTAGCTAACGAGTGTGTTATCTAGTTTGGTGTGTGAGTGTGTACATGAACATGTGCTGTTGTGGCCTTCAGTCTGAGGACTGGTTTTATGTAGCTCTCCATGCTACTCTATCCTTTGCAAGCTCTTCATCTACAAGTAACTACAACAACCAAAATCCTTCTGAATCTGCTAACTTTATTCATCTCTTGGCCTTCCTCTACGATTACCCCCCCAACACGCACACGCACACACTTTCTTCCAGTACTAAAGTGGTGATCCTTTGATGGCTCAGAGTGTGTCCTACCAAACGATTCCTTCTTCTAGTCAAGTTGTGCCACAAATTTTTTTTCTCTACCCATCAAACCTTTAGCATTCCTCTGTAGCACCACATTTAAAAGCTTCTATGCCTTGTCTAAACAGTTTATCGTTCATGTTTCAGTCCCATACATGGCTACACTCCAGACAAATACTTTCAGAAACGAGTTCCTAACACTTAAATCTATACTCGAAGTCAACAAATTTCTTTTCTTCAGAAATGCTTTTCTAGCCATTGCCAGTCTACATTTTATATCTTGTCTATTTCTACCATCATCAGTTATTTTGCTGTCCAAATAGCCAAACTCATCTACTATTTTAAGTGTCTCATTTACTAATCTGATTTCCTCAGCATCACCTGATTTAATTCGACTACATTCCATTATCATCATCTGGATTTTGTTGACGTTCATCTTATATCCTCTTTTCAAGACATTGTCCATTCCGTTCACCTGATCTCCGATGTTCTTTGCTATCACTGACAATTGCAATGTCACCAGCGAACCTCAAAGTTTTTACTTCTTCTCCCTGGACTTTAATTCCTACTCGTAATATCCTTTTGCTTTGTTTACTGCTTGCTGTGAACGTAGAGAAGAACAGCAGCTCTGTAATAACTGAGGTAAAAAGGGGGCGGTAGATTTGGTTGAGAGAACACTTATAAATGATGGTATGAGTGACAAATTCAAATTTCAAATATCACAAACGAATAATGTTAACTTTCCCAACCTAGTAACTGCTAATTAGCAGCATGATCAAGACATGCTTGTAGCTATGTTAAGCTTGCACCATTTCTTGTTCAGGAAATAAAAAGGGAAAAGGCATTTGAGAATGGTGATAAAGTGATATCTTTCACTGCGACCACAACAGAAAGTGAGCCAGTATCAAAGACTATTGATCAGATAGATAGTATTTCAGTAATGTTACAAAGTATGATGAAACAAATGGGAACGTTATCGTGAATATCAACAGTTGAGTAAATGAACTGGGGACGCATCTGAATAGTAAAATGAATGAATTTATTTCTGAGATTAACCAAGGGTTTATTAAACAGTAAGCACAATTTGATGCTAATTTAAAGATTTTCAAAGGTGAAATATATGAGGCAATGGAAAATTTAGGAGATTCATTGGAACATGGCATGTCACATGTGAATGATACGAGTAGTTTCGAAGGAAAAATTTGTCAAGTGAAAAAGGAATGTAATGATTCTACTGTAGTAGTGAGAAGTGAGTTAACATTTCATACACTGATAAGCCAAAATATAATGACTACTGCCCCCGTGACTATGTATGCCGCCTGGTTGGGTTACAGGCAGGTGACACAGTAACAAAAATTTGCAAGCTGAACATATATATGGATGGGGGATCACGCTAGCGAAGATGTGGGCTCCAAACGGGGAACTGCATTGAGATAAGCGACTTTGTCAAAGGGCAGCTTATTATTACGAAGGGCCTGTGAACGAGCATCTAGAAAACGGCGAAGCTGGTCGAATGTTCACGTGCTACAGTCGTGAAAATCTAAGGAAAGGGGTAGGACAGTGAAACCACCACTAGGCGCTACATTGTTGGACGATCACTATTCTTAACGGAATGGGGTTCAGGGGCTTGTCTCCTCTGTAAATTGCGATAGATAGTGATCTGTGGAACCTCTACCGGAAGGGCACAATGCTGATGCGCGCACAAGTGTTTCGTAGCACGCCATTCATCGTTTATGTTGACCCAACGATATTGTCTGTTACGATTGCAGTGGCCACAGGACTATCGAGATCGACTGTCGATCAATGTAAACGTGTATGCTCTGTGAATTGTCATATTTTTGTTACTCTAGGTCGATGGTCATCTCCACAAACGCCGTCATCGAGGTGAACGGAGGCTCAAAACGTACAAAACGCCACAGACGCAGGTTGGTGGGAGCAGAATTATGCTATGGGAGACATTCTCCTGCTCTTGCAGGGGATCTGAGGTACGAACTGAAGACACTCTGACAGCTGCGGACCACCTGCATCCCTTCACGCTTGATGTCTTCCCCAACAATAGCGCCATTTTTCAGCACTATAACTGTTCGTGTGTCGGAACCAGATCCATGTGGTCTGATGAGCATTATAGTGAACTCACGCTGATGTCTCGGCGACCGAATTCGCCGATGTAAATCCTATGGACCTCGTCTAGGTCGCTATTTGGCGCCATCACCACATACGCAAATCAGCGGCCCGTTACATCTAATGCCATATTCCTCCATAAACCTACCAACAAACTGCCGTATCCCTGATATGGAGAATCAGTGACGTATATGGTTCCAGAGACAGACAAACAAGCTGTGAAGCAGGTGATCATAATGTTATGGCTCGTCAGTGTGTAAGACATGTTGCTGAGGAGGGGAAACAGTCTGGGGAAAATTAAATGCTACACGTAAATAATCTTGATAATCAATTTGACAATAAAATTAATGCTGCAGGTAAATACGAGGTGCTATCAAAAACTTTTCGGGACTGTTGCTGCCATCTGTGGAAAACCTTACCTTTGGAGTAATGGTCAACATCACCCTCGAAGTAGTTCCCATGAGCAAGGACACGCCGGTCCCAGCACTTCTGCCACTGGTCAAACGTTTTCTGGAAGTCCTATTCTTTGAGGGTGTTTATCACCGCCAGCGATGCTTCTTGAATTCTCCCTAGAGTGTCGAACCGACGGCCTTTCAACTTCAGTTTCAGTTTTGGGAATAGCGCGAAGTCGCAAGGTGCCAAATCTGGCGAGTACGGCGGGTGAGGTACAAACGCCATGTTGTTTTTTGACAGAAAGGTCCTGGTGAGTAGGACGTGTGGCAGGGCGCGTTGTCGTGATGCAGTAGCCAGTTCCCTTGACGCCCAAGTTCGGGCCGTCGTCGCCGCACGTTTTCACGGAGCTGTCGTAAAACGTCACAGTAGTACGCGGAATTCACTGTTTGGTTGGTAGGGACGAATTCTTTGTACACAGTTCCCTAGGTATCAAAGAAAATGATGATCAGGCTCTTCACTTTGCTCTTCACCTGTCTCGCTTTTTTAGGTCTTGGAGAGCCTGGGCTGTGCCACTGGGACGATTGTTGCTTTGTCTATAAGTCATAACCGTAACTCCAGCTCTCGTCGCTGGTGATAAACCGTGACAACAAGGGTAGATCATCAGGTGCGGTCTGAGAAAGGTCCGTGCACACATCAACACACTGTGCCTTCTGATCAGCAGTCAAGATCCTTGACATGTCCTATAACTAATACCCATTTCATCTTGAAGGTCTTGAATGGTTAGTCGTCGATCCGCACGAACCAATTGTTGAAGTTTGGCAGCAATGCCTGGCGTTGTGCGGCTAACGGCCTTCCAGTGTGAGAATCGTCTTCGACGTCTGTACGGCCGGCCCTGAACCGAGCATGCCACTCAAACACACGTGTACGGCTCATGCTCTGTCCCCCAAACACTTGTTGAATCATTGCAAGGGTCTCCGTAGGACTTTTCCCGAGGTTCGCACAGAATTTGATACACATGCGCTGTTCTGTTCGCGGATCCATCGTAAAATCGCCACACACCAGAGTATTACGGAAATCACTGTGGACACGCAACACGTCCACCCAGATGAATGCCACTCCGCACACTGACTCATCAGATATGCAGCTCTCGCCACCTAGAGTTGCAAAGATCTACTACTCCTACTTTCCAGATGGCAGTACCAGTCCCGAAAATTTTGGATTCAACCTCGTCATCTTGAAAAACCATTTGATAGCAAATGTAAAATTTTGGAAAATAATATTAAGGAAGGGAGAGATAAGTGTGAACAGTTTGGAGTGCAAGTGTGTGCAAGAGTTACTAACTTGGATAATAACTTACCCCAGTTTAGTACAACTGTAAACGAATATTTGTAAGAGAATAATTTGTGGAGTAAAACGAGTAGAACAGATTGAAGTAGCACTAACGGTCATGTGGTATGTAGTGGTGCTCCAGAAGCTTCTGAAACTGCTTGTGTCATCTTTAAGCCTATTATTGAGATTTGACCCCAATGAAAATGTGCTTCCTATTAAATTATGGAGTGAATTTGAGGATGTAATGCAGAGACCACAGAACTATATACAGGAAATAGGTTTTGCAATGTCAGATTTCATGGTAGAAGCTCGTGTTTGTGGTAAATTAGATGTAGATAAACACAGTGTGTGGTAGAAAAACGGGCTGTTTTAACTAGAGTCAAAACGTCGACTGGCATTATTGGCAACACTGAATGTTTGTAACACGTTTCAGGTAGACGCACCATTTTCTGAGAAGGAACGCTCGAACGGGCCTGAATGTGCTGTGGCAGTGAACCCCTTTTACAAAATTGGTGACTGCGTTTCTAATGCTAGACGCGAACACTGTCGTCATTTCAGCCTTCTTTGCAATGATCCTATGCCATCCATACACGCAGTCAGTTTGTGGGTGACAAACTATGAAACAACAGGAAGTGAACTTAAACCAGGAAGGCCCAGAAGTTGTCTCTCACAGGAACGAATAAAGGAGCTGCAAAATGCTGTAACCAACAGTCCAAAGCATTCTGTGAAACAAATTGTGGCAGTAGTGAGAATGTGCAGTCGTAGTGCGCACAAAATTTTATGGGGTGACTGAAAGCCGCAACTGTACAAGATACAGGTTGTGCAACAGTTACATAAAAGTAAATATGAAAATGGGATGAACTGTAAAAAAACGTTATGAAAGATGAAAGCTTCTTAAATTTGCTATGAATGAATGAGAATTGGCGTCCGAAGGCTTCCAGTGTAAGAAGGCACCCAAATTCTGACAACGGCCTTGTCAAAGAGGGTGGAGGAGCGGGCACTCTCTTACCTTTGGGGTAGGAAACTGTCCCTAAAGGCGGACGAATCACCAATGATCAACGGCAAGTGAATGCAGAAGGCAATGGAAACTACTGGGTAAAAAGACACATAACTTTTATCCACAGGATGTGTGGCCTGCAATTGAAAACATGTCATGAGGATCTCTCCATTCCAGAATGGTCACCCGTTCGGATCTCTGGGAGGGAGTGTCAATGGGGAGGTGACCATGAGAAAAAGATTGAATAATCAACGAAAGAATAACGTCCTATGAGTCGGCGCATGAAATGTCAGAAGCTTGAATGTGGTAAGGAAACTAGAAAATCTGAAAAGGGAAATGCAAAGGCTCAGTTTAGATATAGTAGGGGTCAGTAGAGTGAAATGGAAAGAAGACAAAGACTTCTGGTCAGATGAGTATAAGGTAATGTCAACAGCAGCAGCAAATGCTATAAGTGGAGTAGGATTCGTTATGATTGGGAATGTAGGGCAGGCAGTCTGTTACTGTTACTGTGATAGGGTTGTTCTTATCAGCATCGACAGCAAACCAACACCGACGATGAGATTACAGGTATAAATACCGACTCGCAAGCTGAAGATGATGAAATATAGAAAGTATATGAGGATACTGAAAGGGTAATACAATATGCAAAGGGAGATGAATATCTAGAAGTCATGGGGGATTGGAATGCAGTTGTAGGGAAAGAAATAGAAGGAAATGTTACCAGAGAATATGGTCTTGGGACAAGGAATGAGAGAGATGAAAGGTTAATTGAGTTCTGTAATACATTACAGCTAATAACAGCTTATACTCTGATCAAGAATCACAAGAGGAGGAGGTGTACTTCGAAAAGGGATGATATGGGAAGATTTCAGTTAGATTACATGATCATAGACAGAGGTTCAGAAATCAGATTCTGCATGGTAAAGCGTATCCAGGAGCGTATATAGACTCAGATCATAATGTAGTTGTGATGAAGAGTAAGCTGAAGTTTAAGAGGTTAGTCAGGGAGAATCAGTACGCAAGGAACTATGATCCGAAAGTACTAATGAATGACGAGATACACTTGAAGTTCTCCAAAGCTGTAGATACAGCAATAAAAAATAGTCCGAAAGGCAGTACAGTTGAAGAGGAATGGAAATCTCTAAAAAGGCAGTCACAGAAGCTGGAAAGAAAAACGTAAGTACAAAGAAGGTAACTGCAAAGGAACCACGAGTAACAGAAGAAATACTTCAGCTGATCGATGAAAGAAGGAAGTACAAAAATGTTCAGGGAAATTCAGGAACACAGATATACATGTCGCTGAGGAATGAAATAAATAGGAAGTGCAGGGAACATAAAACGAATTGGCTGCAACAAAAATGTGAAGAAATCGAAAAAGAAATGACAGTCGTAAGACTGACTCACGTACAGGAAAGTCAAAAGGACATTCGGTGAAATTAAAAGCAATTGTGGCAATATTAAGAGTGCAACCAGAATTCCATTGTTAAATGCAGAGGAGAGAGCGGATAGCTGGAAAGAGTACATTGAAAGGGAAAATTTGTCTGATGAAATAGAACAAG
Organism: Schistocerca nitens; assembly: GCF_023898315.1. Taxonomy (NCBI): domain Eukaryota; kingdom Metazoa; phylum Arthropoda; class Insecta; order Orthoptera; family Acrididae; genus Schistocerca; species Schistocerca nitens. The sequence continues at coordinate 597,668,907 of NC_064617.1, forward strand.
AGACAGGAGTCGATTTAAGAGTGATTGACGATCAAGTATTAAAATCATAATTTAAGAGAGCTTTGAAGGACTTAAGATCAAATAAGGCTCAGGGGATCCATAGCATATCATCAGAATTTCTAATATCATTGGGGGAAGTAGCAACAAAACGACTATTCACGTTGGTGTGCAGAATGTATGTGTCTGGCAATATACCATCTGATTTTAGGAAAATTCCGAAGACTGCAAAACATGACAAGTGCGAGAATTATCACACAATCAACTTAACAGCTCATGCATCCAGATCGCTGACAAGAATAATATACAGAAGAATCGAAAAGAAAACTGGCGATGTGTTAGATGACGATCAGTTTGGCTTTAGGAGAACTACAGGAAACAGACAGTCAATTCTAACGTTGCGGTTCGTAATGGAAGCAAGACTAAAGAAAAATCAAGACACGATCATAGGATCTGTCGACTTAGGACAGGCGTTCGACAATGTAAAATGGTGTAAGATGTTCGATATTTTGAGAAAAAAAGGTCTAAGCTATAGGGAAAGACGGGTAATATATAATATGTATAAGAACCAAGAGGGAATAATAAGAGTGGACGACCAAGAACGAAACGCTTGGATTAAGAAGGGTGTAAGACAGGGCTGTAGTCTTCAGCCCCTACTGTTCAATCTGTACAATGAAGAAGCAATGATGGAAATAAAGGAAAGGTTCAGGAGTGCAATTAAATTTAAAGTGAAAGGACATCAATGACATGATTCGCTGATGACATTGGTATCCTGAGTGAAAGTGAAGAAGAATGACATGATCCGCTGAATGGTATGGACAGTCTAATGAGTACAGAATACGGATTGAGAGTAAATCGAAGAAAGACGAAAGTAATGAGAAGTAGCAGAATGTGAACAGATAAACATAACGTCAGGACTGATGGTCACGACGTAGATGAAGTTAAGGAATTCTGCTACCTAGGCAGCAAAATAACCAATGACAGACAGAGCAAGGTGGACATCAAAAGCAGACTTGCACTGCAAAGAGGTCATTCCTGGCCAAGAGAAGTGTACTAGTATCAAAGATAGGCCTTAATTTGAGGAAGAAATTTCTGAGAACTTACGTTTGGACACAGCATTGTATGGTAGTGAGACATGGACAGTGGGAAAATCGGAACAGAAGAGTATCAAAGCGTTTGACATGTGTTGCTACAGACGAATGTCGAAAGTTAGGTGGACTCATAAGGTAAGGAATGAAGGGTTCTGCCCAGAAGAAAGGAATATGTGGAAAACACTGACAAGGCGGAGGGACAGGATGATAGGACATCTGTAAAGATGTTATGCCTCCTGTTCCATTGAGGCTGTATTACATATGCCATGTCGGCAGCGTAGTGGATGGTACGTAGCACATTCCACACAGGTACTTTAAAAACAGAAAAAGGTTTGTCACAAATGAAAACAAAGCACCTTTTGTGACTAGGGACGACCACACACACATGACATTCCACTGATGCTTGTTAGATGTTGAACGGCGCAACAATGCGCATTTGTGCACTTGCAGAGGGATTTGAAATGGAACTAGCATGTGAGTATTGTGGTATGGAAGGCCAATGGTCGACTTTCGTCTATAGGGAGAATTTTAGGAAAGTTTGGTTCACACGTAAAGGAGACCGCGTATAGGGTGCTAGCGCGATCTGTTCTTGAGTACTGCTCGAGTATTTGTGATACGCAACAGGTCTGATTGAAAGAAGACATCGATGGATTTCAGAGACGGTCTGTTAGATTTATTACTGACAGGTTGGAACAACGCGCAAGTATTGCAGAGATGCTTCCAGAACTCAAATGGGAACTCCTGGGGGAAAGTCGGCGTTGCTTTCGAGGAATACTACTGGAAAAGTTTAGAGAACCGGCATCTCAAGCTGACTGCAGAACTATTCTACTGCCGCCAACATACATTTCTCGTATGGACTACGAAGATAAGATGCGGTAAATTAGAGCTCATGCAGGCATAAGACAGTCGTTTATCCCTCGTTCTATTTGCGAGTGGAACAGGAAAGGAAATCACAAACTATTTTTTATTCGAGGCAACTGGAGCTGTAGAAAGGTGTGACATTAGGAAGAATTCCGCTAACAGCTCGGAAAGATGTTGTTTATTAAATAAAAAGAAAATAATGGCTAGCTGTAGTGCAGGCTATTCTCCGCCACGCACCATATAGTGGCTTGCAAATGTAGATATTATTTAATTAAGTTGCATAAGTGTTGTGGATAATGAGAGAGTATTTGCAGGACACAGTGAAATGTGAATGTTTTATTTTATCGAAAATTATAGAAAATATGCATGAGAAGACCTTGTGCAATCATGAGTAATTTAACGTATGTCCAGTGTGCATGTTTCTGTGTACAAGTAGCCAGAAGGATAGTTGGGTTTTAAAAAGGTTATAATTTTATTTCTGAGAATAATTCAGACATTGTTTTGCTTTCACTTAAATATAGCACCATAAGTTTAGCTCTTTCGTAATTACTTTCTGTGATCCTATTGGACGAATTTGGAATTACCCTGAGTATTTGAGAGCACTACTTTTGCTGATTAACCTTTCAGATCGGCAGCCAATGTTAATTAAGCACTTCCCACGCTAAGTTAGTGCTTTTTGGTGCAGTTCTGCGTATCGGAACCGTCTTATCCAGCAGAACATGTGGAACCGCGCCACATGAATTTCGCCTGCGATAAAGAAATTCATTCATTCTCTCTGTTATTTTACACTAAACTCAAATGGTTTTATGTGATTTAGTTCAAATCGTAAGTAATATGAGTGTTAAATTTCTGATCGTTTTAGTGCTCCATGCGGTGTGTTTTGTGAACTTACATGGAATGTTATGGCATCACTTTTTTTAAAGAAGTCTACTGCAAGACATGATGTACTGACTTGCAACTGGCTGTGGGTCAATGGCTGTCTAGAACGCGGAATTCATTCGGGTTGGAAGTGTGCATTATGGCTACTTTTCATTTGAAGACTTGTAGTAAAGTAGTGAACTTGAAACGATACAAGCTTTCGGCCGTAAATGTAGATTTGATAACCATTTAAAGAGGCAATAAACCCTAATTAATTGCACATTAATACTTTTATGCAAATAGTTAACATATTGAGCGCCCAATGTTTTCTTACATATTGACAGATTTTACCTTCAATACCTCCAAGCTTGAGTTACGTTTTGAAGGTACTGAGTCTGTCTTTTCAACGCTGCTTTTCATCGACATAATCAGTATTTATCCCCACAAAGTGAAGGAAATGAACATCAAGAAGCTTATCGTATCAGGTGGACAGAATGTTCTCGACCAACACTAAAACACGGACTGTTAGGTCGAATTTTGCTCAGAAGTAGGTGTAGGAGAGTAAAGGAAAAAGTCTGCCCCACAACACGGCCTTATCAAAGAGGGTGGAGATCAAACAAAACTTCAGGGCACACTGTTGCCCTTGGGGTCAGAAAGTACCAAGAAAGATGGAAGAATTAGCAAGGATCAACAGCATGAAGATCCGAAAGGCAATGGAAACCGCTGCATCGAGACACATAAGGGGAGTATTGGGGCAAGGGCGGTTCTATGCCAAAGTAATATTATCCAAGATGGCGGCAGTGACATCATCAACTGATGTCACTTTATGACATCATCCAATATGATGGCCATTGCGTCAGCTGATGATGCAAGATGGCAGGAAGGTGTCATGAACCCCTGCCATGCCCCCTGGCAGAAAGTTCAAATTCCATCAGGACACTGCAAACTCTACGAACCTAAGAAGAAGGCCAGGAAGATAGGTCACTTGGGCTGCCTCCACTAACCTAACCCCCCCTCCCCTCTCCTACCCTCCCCCCCCTCCCCCAGAAAAAAGGCAGGAAGTTCACATTCCAACAGGATAATGCGTCACAACACGGTTATCTCTACTAACCTAAGAAAATCGTGGGAAGACAGGTCACTTGGGATACCCCCACTAACCTAAGTCACCCGATTGGCACCTCCTCCTAGGGATTGATGGGAAAAGGACTCGGCTAATGCTGGGCTGCTGGAGAGAGGAAGGAGTGTACTGTATTTATTTTGGAACAATTTATTTAGGGATGGAGTATATTTATTACAATTACACAAAACACATGCTCTGACATGCTTACGGTCACACCACACAGCCTACAGACATGCAAACCACTAAAAGACTCTGGAAACATTCTTGTTAATCGTCAACCATCGAATCATGCACCAGACTCCAACTGACTTAGTACACAGTACCACCACCAGAGAGAGCACTATCATCCCACTCATCTGTTTGGCAGCTTTCTCTCTCCTGCAATTCTAATGGTACTCGTGCTACGTGTGTAGCCCGCACGCACATACTGATGTCACATCTCCATCTAAATAAGCGCCAAGTCGTCCTCTGGGTCGTCCGCATGAGTGTTCACTGCTGCTGAAGTCATTCCCCTCTCTACCAGCAGTCCAGCGAAGACCTATTTGCAGAGCGACTCACCCTCGCTGACACTATAGAAAAACTGTTCCACAACTCGTGACATATGCGTGTGACATGCATACTGACGTCACAGACGACGCGAGAGAATTCCAGGAGGCTGCCTGCAGCCCTGTGAAGTGGCACAGCCATCAGCTGTCAAACCACGCACAGCTGCCCATTTGGGTCCAGTAAGTATGAGGTGGCGACATCCCTTTCATACTTGGTATCTGAGAAATTCCTCTCTAAATACATCTTCACCTAGGCACCATTACTGACGCGACCAAGCAGTATCGAAGAAGTTTTTGCAGAGCGCATTGACACAGCCGCGAGCCACTGCCAGATGCAAGCCAGCACCACTCATTGCTTTCATGCTGCTGCAGGTGAAAGTTGTTTCTGTTTTCGATAATACAGTTAGAGTTCTCTGTGTGTTATACTAACATCACAGAACTCCAACACATGCTCACGCCAGTCGCATATGCGAGACACCTCTAGGCAGCACGTGTGTCTTACCATTTCTGATGCAATACCCAGGGATACTGATGTCACAGGGCGCATTGCTCCTAGCGCGACGTGAGAGACTTGTCTAACCATGCTTAACTGCCCAGTGTGACTGGTGCAATGCTGCAAAGTACTTGCGCATAGGTACAAACCATCGCAAGTGCATCTAACATGGTTCACAATCTTATACTGAAGACACATGACTATGTAAACAACAAGAACTGAGTCGACCTCTCCGAATTGTATAGTGTCCCAGAAATAGTTAATGGTTGCTTTCTTAATGTCTCAGATTGTATGCACAGAAATTATAGCCCTAACAGAACCTGTTCACAAAAATAGGGTGGAATAATGTCGAATACAGTCTTCCTCACAGGCCTAACGTGGCACCCCATCCATCATGTCTTACCCTTCCTGCTTTCAACACACACAAACGTCCTCCCTGCTATATAGAGACTCCTGTTTCTGAATGTGAATGAATCGAGCATTATGATTGGCTCTTATCTAATTTACCCACTTAATTACTGATGCCGCTGGTATCGAGCCACCATCCACTTTATCTTTCTTTCTGCAGACGAGACCTTCAGAGGTAAAAAATACTTCACACAGTTTGCCATATTGCATTGACAATTAAACCATCAAAAGTGCCCCTACACATCATCAAATATGGAAAGACTCTTACTCAATTATACTGCTCTCCCACCGAGGACAGAAGTTTACATATCAGAGCGTGCTACCGATTTGCACCCAAGCAATCTATCACCGCCTACCGTCTCGATGTAGTAAACATACAATTCGAATCCTGCGCCATACAAAATCAGCTCTTTTAATCATTCATACATATACCACGAAGACAGACTACACAGTATATATATTCGCAACAGTGGATATTTACCACAAGGTTGCGTGGGAATCCACCCCTAATGCCTGACCATAGCACCCTCAGTGGATTGAAGTCCCTCTCAGAACTGTTCTACAAATTCGGCCTCGTTTCCCCCCTCGGCACAAACACATTACTGTTTCTGGTCCGGACCTGCTTGTTTGCTTGCTCGTTTTTCTACACCCATCTCCAGGCTCTGGGATTACAAGAACAGATCTAATTTTGCATGGTTTGCTAGAGTATCATACCATTTTCGCGGTACTTACCGATATCAAGCACATTTCAATATCGCTTGCATAGCAGTACCGCTCGCACAATATAATTCGGAAGATATAGACTGGAAATTATTTCTCTAGAAACCCAAAACTTTAGCTAGCGTGGTGTAAACCATTGACTAACTAGAAATCTGTCACGTCTGCGAAGGCATTTAATTGGAAACTCAAAAAAAAGGAGAAAACTGATATTTCCACTCACGAATACCGATGTCAGTGATGCAGCAGATTCCAAATCATCCCTGTAATTGAAAAGGTCAGCTAAGGTGCTTCTCATATCTAGACAACCGGCAAACGTATCTTCCACATGCTATTTGCACACGCCACGATCGATCTTCCCTCAACTAAATAAAGGCGCTTTCAAGCACTCATCCGAACAATTTACATGGGACGGAATATCGGTGCAGTACAAACGCACCTCCATATTCAGTCTCCTCAAAATTCCACGCGATCACAAAAGCTATCCAACACATACTAAGTATTAGTTCGCTGTTCGGTAGTCTAGAGGACAACACGTTAATTCACTACATTCCTACACTCCAACAGGTCTCTCCATTCTGACAGCTCCTACCTTTAATGGGAAACGTGGTGGTACTGTGTACTAGGTCAGTTGGAGTCCGGACCTCATGGTGAACACACTGGATTGAGGTAGTGTCTCAAATTGTTTAAATAAACACTGGTGCATGATTTCGACAGCTGACAATTAGCAAGCATGTTTGCAGAGTCTTTTAGTGGTCTGCATGTCTGTAGGCTGTGTGGCGTGACCCTAAGCACATTCTGACAGCTCCTACCTTTAATGGGAAACGTGGTGGTACTGTGTACTAGGTCAGTTGGAGTCCGGACCTCATGGTGAACACACTGGATTGAGGTAGTGTCTCAAATTGTTTAAATAAACACTGGTGCATGATTTCGACAGCTGACAATTAGCAAGCATGTTTGCAGAGTCTTTTAGTGGTCTGCATGTCTGTAGGCTGTGTGGCGTGACCCTAAGCACATTAGAGCATGTGTTTTGTTTGTATACCCTCCACCTCTAAATAAAGTGTTCCAAAATAAATAAAGTACACTCCTTGCCATCTCCAGCAGCCAAGCATTAGTCGAGCCCTTTTCCCATGAACCCCTAGGAGGAGGTGGTGGTCAGATGCCTTACGTTAGTGAGGGTATCCCAAGTGACCTATCTTCCTGCAATTTTCTTAGGTTAGTATAGATTACCGTGGTGTGATGCATTATCCTTTTGGAATTTGAACATCCCGCAATTTTTCTGGGGGAGGGAAGGGGAGGGTGATTAGTTTAGTGGAGGTAGCCCAAGTGATCTATCTTCCATGCCTTTAGTAAAGGTTGCATTGTCCAGATGGAATTTGAACTTCCAGCCAGAGGGGCATGACAGGGGGGTGTGTCACTTTCCCGTCATGTTTGATAACGGTACTTGCGTCATCAGAAGACGTCACGGCCACCATCTTTGATGACGTCATCCTCTGACTGGTTTTCATGAGCAATAAAAATTGCGCAAATGATGTTTATGTTGATGTCTATTCCAGTTTTATGTACAGATTCCGGAACTCTCGGAATCAAGGTGATGCAAAACTTTCTTGATGTCTGTATAAGGTAACATCAACAATAGAAAAAATAGTATATCGGGTCAGTAATCAATTACGAATAGCAAGGTAGAGCAGAAAGTGAGTTACTACGAACAGTTGAGGGTTGTTCTCATAAGATTCGACAGCAAACCAACACCGGTAACAATACTTTGTGGTGAAAGACTGGATTTTCTCCAAATTTTGTTTTCACCATCAGCAAATACCCTTGAGCTTAATATCGTAGGGGACTGATTAATTGTCTAGCTGGAACATCAAATTTTAAGTTAGACTTCGTTACTAGTAACATGAAGTAGAGGACATTTTCTTTTAATAGTGGCAGCCCTAAGGCAAGTCTCATCACAAACAAAATGATGGAGAAGAACACTTTCGACATTTAGCATGACCCCCTACAGAGCGAGAAGTTTGAAGTCTCAGCCCCACCTTGAGGTGCAGTTATAAATTAGAAATGAAACCATTTGTCTGAATCTGTGAAAAAGCTACCAATAGTTCAAAGCCAATGTGCCGCGTACGGCACTATGGGTTTAGGTTGGCCCTAACCGCCTAGGTTGGTTATGCTTCCTCTCGGCAGTGAGGTGACCTCTCGTGGGGGCCGCGGGACATTAGAGGAGAAAGAGCCCTGGCGGTAGTGCTGGAAGTGAGCGGCGGACGCAGTAGAGTGCTGGAGTTATGTTGCGGACGAGCAAGTGGCGTACCGGAATGTTGTACATGAATGTAACCCGCCGGCTGGATGTGAAAATGGCTTCTGGATGATGGAGTGTCACTGAGGTACTGTGTTCGGCCAACCTCAACACCCGACCTGTTTTTCATTCAGTCACCTGCGGTGCGCCGCTTACGGACGAATGATTTTTTTTCTTATGGAACAAGAATTATTTACCCTAAGGCAGACTGGTTTTGAGACTGCTTATTAACGAACAGGAATAAAGTCCTGTGTGCTTTTTTGTATGAACAGGTCGCCTGTGGATATCGATACCAACTAGTATTTACAAACAAGCTTCATGCCTTCTCATTGTTTATAGAAGTGCCTGTGTGTATGCGTTGCGCGTCGCTTGTGTCTAATACTGCCCTGTTGCAAGTGCGACCTAGGATGTTGCTGCTGACTGTTTTAACACAATTCGTTTAAAGTCAAAATATGACGATTATAGCTTCCAGATTTCATGTTTTGTCTTTTATAATCCTTATACGAACAAGACGAAGTGTTGTGGTTAATAGTTTTATTTAAACGTTGTGTTTGTTGGAAGGCGTGTGGCCTGATATTCTTACTTTGTGTTTGTTTTGGGGGTCATTATTGATAAAACGGCTGATGGAGCTCCAATCAATATTTTGCTTAAACTGAAGTAAATGTTACGAAGATTATTAAGGGAATCTCTCCTCCTGATTTCATATAAGACAAGAGTCACATGTTGTCTTTGGTGACTTGTGTTCATTGTAGCCTAGTTGCGTAATAAAGTTTAATTTGACATACGTCACTGAACTCAGTCGAATGCTCCTTTCGCATTCCTGTCCGATGTTTCCATTAACATACTTCACCAATAAGGTCAAAAATATATATACAACAACGAAATACCTGACATCAGTGCAAACGTACATGTCCGTATCAAAAGGCCACACATAAGATGCAAACGGTCATCAGAGGGATTATAGACAAATGACCACCCTAAAACTATCTTTCAATGTGCCTAACATAAGTCAACCATATGTTCCAAGTGCCAGCAAAAGTCTAGAATCCAAACAAACCCAAATGGAGCCGGATTAAAGACTATACGAAAGGCCAGGAGCTACAAAGTAAAGCTCAAACTGAGTCTTAAATAGCTAAACTTACTGAAGGTCCACCGATGCCAGGTTTGCACTGTCACTGACAGTCAGCACAGAGATCTACGTAACTCTAACACTCGAAAACACTGGGCTCACAGAACTTGATAGCTTTAGTACCACCAAATATATAATAAAGAATCGTTCAGCGCTTAAATCACCTCGATCGACCCGACACAACTGTGTTACGGCACACATTAGTAAGAGGTAAAAATCAGAAAAATTGTACTAAAACTCATTCACATTGCCAGAGGCAAATTCAAGTCAAACCAGAGACAGGAGGAAGCAGGAAGGAAGCCAGTACGTCGCAAGTGAGTCATGTGGACGACGCTGTCTGCGGCATAAGGGCACACATTCAGCATAAAGAAGGTTGCGACAGAAACTCGAAGGAAACTAGACAAGGATATTCGTTAGCTGTCAAAGCATGTTGCAAGAAACCGCATCTCTTTCGCAAGAGCACTTAGTGAGGGACCGACACAGCAGTTAACAGCCTGTTAAATGAACGTAGCAGAATACGGAGGACACATTCGGTCATTACGAGCCGAGCCTTGCTTCATAACCTCAAGCTAGCTCCTATTAAACACTCCAGTTCTCCAGTTTTCGTCACGAGTTGATGATTGGGATCGATGTAATTCACAGTAATAGCACTCGATTGCACGATCGTGATATTACAGTTAATTTATGTTACAGATGCTCCAGAAGTATGTATGAACTAGTCGAATATGTACTCATGATGGTGGCCTTCACCTGATGAATGTTGTGCTGCTCACGGCCGTCCTTCAGCTGATGGAGAAACTGTCTTCGGGCACATCGCGAAGTGCTACGAATGCTGAACTTCAACGAGGAAGCCAACAACAGCGCTTCTTGGGGTCCACCTTCCTGTTCAACACTCAGGCGGCTTCGGCTGCTGAAACCTACCAGGTACAGGGAGGAGATTAACCTGTCACACGATTACCGACAGCAGGTACATCGTGGATGGGTCATCAAAAGTCATCGTAGAACTTGAAACGGGACGGTGTTGACTCCCGTAGCCACTCCGAAACAGCGGCCCCTGCTCTCCGGCAGTCCGCCGCGTAACCCGGGTCGCTGACATCTTCTCCTGGGCGCACAAGCGCTGTGCTTACTCAAGTACGTCAGCTAGAATCCAACATGCAGCTGAACCTGCAACGGCTGAGGCTGGTGCGGAAGGACGACGACTTTTAAACATTGACAATAAATAACAGAACTCTAACGATGTTTTACTAGCATCAAAGAACCTTCACATGTTCCCAACAAATATCCTAACTTCACAAAGGGGAGTCTCCACTTTGCCCTCTTTAGCTGCAACATTTCTGTTGCTGCCAAACAAATTACCACACGGTAATCCATTTCATCAATAGGCTGGTTTATTTTCTCTGGCAGCGTGCAATGGCACTGAGACGATGCGATTGTAGTCTGTTTTCTGTATAGAAATTTTTCGAAATAATAGTTAGTACTTTATTATAACTCCTCTGACTGTATTCGAACACAGATCACATCTTGTAGGAGATACCTGTACTGGAGATCAAGCTGGTGCTAACTATTTTTATTTCACGTTTATTTTGTACCGAAAAATGTATGGTACGAGACCTACGAAACCACCTTACCGACGTTTTTGTAATGCCGATATAAAAGAAATCGACGAAGAATCAGTTTAAGAAGAAGCATACATAGTTGCCGTGCTATAACAGATATCAGAAGTGGCATTGCATCCTGAAAATTGGTGAATGACGTCAGTGACCTCATTATAATTATTGTCGCTGAAACTACAACGTCAAACTGAGCAGTGCGTAGGCGTCCTTGGCAAAACGCGACTCAGAGGCACGTTAGGGGGCAGCAGCTGCGTCTGCCGCTAGGTGCGCCGGGCCGCCGACGCGACACCGCCAGACGTACCATGGCCGCGCCGCTGCACGCACGCTGCACCCCGGCACAGCCGTCGCTGCTGCTGTTGCTGCTGCTGCTGCTGCTGGCGGATTCAGTGACAGCGGAAGGAGATCCCCGGTTGGTGAGCACCCGCCAGGGTGCCGCGCGCGGCGTCCACAAAGAGTCCAGCAGTGGCCGCCGCTTCCTTGCCTTCTACAACCTGCCATACGCCAAGCCGCCAGTGGGACCTCTAAGATTTAGGGTGAGTACAAAATGGTAGAGATTGGGGGTGCCGAAGCTTTTAGCTTACCTGGGCCACATTGGAAGAAGGCGAATATTTTTGTGCCCCACATAACTGATGCTACGAACAAGCACCGCCGAGAGAGAGAGAGAGAGAGGGGGGGGGGGGGGCGAGTAGCGAGAATAGATAGCATGCTCTCTTCCAGATTAAAAATATTCAATTTGTCATAGCAACAAAATATGATTTTCTATTTTTCGCGTAATTATTCACCAAATTAAAATTTTTTAAATACTGTGACAGTCTACTCACTGAGAATTATAGTTTTATGTCCAAAGTTTAACGGAGTAAGACAGGTAATATTGTCAGAAGTTGTTTGTTTTGCTTAAGGCAGTGTAACTGACGAAGAGCAACTAGTCAGTCTGTACTCATCCAGTATTTGAGTATATGAGCACATACCGACTTCCATCAAACTTTACAATAATTTCAAACCTTTGAGTAACTTTTTCTCGCCAACAACTGACACAAAATGATGAAAGGGAAGAAGTTTCTCATACTATATTGTCGCTGTTCGTGCAGTAAACCGTACTACCAACGGTATTCACAGCACAGTCTGCAGACAGTATACAGATATACTGTTGAACGTACGTGAAATATTTTGTCATTGTACGACACATAGTTCAGTTGATATGATATCATAGACATACAATTTAAAATGACACGCAGTGTAACTTCGGCATCAGGCTAGATATTGTAATTTACTATTCGTTGCTACTAACTCTATTAGTAATATACTTTGAATACGGTATCTACAAATATCACGGAATGTACCTGCAAATTTGTGTCACTGCACAAAGAGCTATGATATCATACATACTATGATAAGTGAAAAAATAGCTATTCTTGAAATGTAGGACAGATTCCCCAGATTATAATCATCCAGTGTCCATAACGAGAGCACTTAGCCACTTCCAACAAACTATAAGCATAATTTCAAACCTTTCCTGAACTTTTTCTCCTTTACTAGCTTAATGTCAAATATTTAGCACATAACTCATTTATAAGGTTAACAGTCGTTTGTAGTTGTTTCCTACATGTAGTTTCTATTCTTCTTTATTGGTTCTTGCTCTATCTCAACATAAAGCCTCATGTTTGGTCTTTGCAAGTCCTCTGTGATCTTGACGAACAGAACATATGCAGAAAAATTATAAAAAACTTAAAGATATTTTACGATTAATCTCCTGCTTTCCTCCACTAGTTCTGTTCTCAACTAAGGTTTTCATCTCTACTCATCTTCCACACCGAATATCTTCCGTAATAATGTATGCATGAGTTACTTCGATCACATGTCGTTATGTTTGTTTTTTATATGTACAATATGTTACCTCTAAAAGATTGCTCACACCTCATGCGTGGTCTAGTTTCAAACGAAAACGTCATTATGTAATTTGTTACAAAAAAGGTCGCCTCAGCTAAAGTTTTATATTACGAATCAATAGATTTAACTATAATTCGGTTATTAAGGCATTAAGTTCAAGGATACTCATGCGTACGGTGTCTAACTGCGACCGTTTTCAACCTCTGTTGAAAACCATGGGTATTGTCTACGTTTTCCTTTCACCCTCAATAAATATAATATAAACCTGATCATAATGCACGGCCTGTGGCGTAGTGTTTACACACCCTGTGACTCATGCTGATGCAAATGTATGGATATACTGTGCAGGCCTGTCTTATGTAGGTACAATTTACTTTCATTTTTATCAAACAACGTAATTTTTCGGCCAGCATTCGCGGTTTTAGTGATGTTACTGTTATGGATAATAGGTCGTAGTCCAAAACATATATCTCTGGTTGTTTCTTCTTCCACATAGAGGGTGCGTATAAACAGTTCACTTTGCTGAGCTGTTTTGAGACCGTAACAGCTTTTTGAGATTTTAGAGTCTCTGACAATGTCTCCAGCAGTGAAAGACTAAACGTATAGGCAGAGAAATATTACCCACGCACTAATTATTGTGATTATTATTATTACATTCCTTTCTCAGACGTTATGTCTGGTTAAAAATGGAAAGTGACGCGGACCTTGATCAAGCGAGACTTCCTTTTAACTGTCCGGTATATGTTACATTGCATTTAGGAACTTTCGGTTAATTGAACATGTATCAATAATTACAGATTTCTGTAGTTGTATATATACGTTTGGATGTAGCTGTATTGCGTTAATCTACTGGTGGATATTGTGTAGTTGATAGTATAATTGGTATAATGTCAACTTTATCCTGATGCCACATATCCTTGACTTCCTCAGCCAGTTGGATGTATTTTTCAATTTTTTCTCCTGTTTTCTTCTGTATATTTGTTGTATTGGGTATGGATATTTCGATTAGTTGTGTTAATTTCTTCTTTTTATTGGTGAGTATAATGCCAGGTTTGTTATGTGGTGTTGTTTTATCTGTTATAATGGTTCTGTTCCAGTATAATTTGTATTCATCATTCTCCAGTACATTTTGTGGTGCATACTTGTATGTGGGAACGTGTTGTTTTATTAGTTTATGTTGTATGGCAAGTTGTTGATGTATTATTTTTGCTACATTGCCATGTCTTCTGGGGTATTCTGTATTTGCTAGTATTGTACATCCGCTTGTGATGTGATCTACTGTTTCCATTTGTTGTTTGGAAAGTCTGCATTTATCTCTTGTGGTATTGTGATCTTTAATAATATGCTTGCTGTAATATCTGGTGTTTATTGTTTGATCCTGTATTGCAATCATGAATCCTTCCGTCTCACTGTATATATTGCCATTTCTTAGCCATGTGTTGAATGCGTCTTGATCGATGTGTGGCCTGGTTAGATGATACGGATGCTTGCCATGTAGTATTTTCTTTTTCCAATTTACTTTCTTCGTATCTGTTGATGTTATGTGATCTAAAGGGTTGTAGAAGTGGTTATGAAATTGCAGTGGTGTAGCCGATGTATTTATATGAGTGATTGCTTTGTGTATTTTGCTAGTTTCTGCTCGTTCTATAAAGAATTTTCTTAAATTGTCTACCTGTCCATAATGTAGGTTTTTTTATGTCGACAAATCCCTTTCCTCCTTCCATTCTGCTTAATGTGAATCTTTCTGTTGCTGAATGTATGTGATGTATTCTATATTTGTGGCATTGTGATCGTGTAAGTGTATTGAGTGCTTCTAGGTCTGTGTTACTCCATTTCACTACTTCAAATGAGTAGGTCAATATTGGTATAGCATAAGTATTTATAGCTTTTGTCTTGTTTCTTGCTGTCAATTCTGTTTTCAGCATTTTTGTTAGTCTTTGTCTATATTTTTCTTTTAGTTTTTCTTTAATATTTGTATTATCTAGTCCTATTTTTTTCTGTATCCTAGATATTTATAGGCATCTGTTTTTTCCATCGCTTCTATGCAGTCGCTGTGGTTATCCAATTTGTAATCTTCTTGTTTGGTGTGTTTTCCCTTGACTATGCTATTTTTCTTACATTTGTCTGTTCCAAAAGCCATATTTATATCATTGCTGAATACTTCTGTTATCTTTAGTAATTGGTTGAGTTGTTGATTTGTTGCTGCCAGTAGTTATGAACCATGGACCTTGCCGTTGGTGGGGAGGCTTGCGTGCCTCAGCGATACAGATAGCCGTACCGTAGGTACAACCACAACGGAGGGGTATCTGTTGAGAGGCCAGACAAATGTGTGGTTCCTGAAGAGGGGCAGCAGCCTTTTCAGTAGTTGCAAGGGCAACAGTCTGGATGATTGACTGATCTGGCCTTGTAACAATAACCAAAACGGCCTTGCTGTGCTGGTACTGCGAACGGCTGAAAGCAAGGGGAAACTACGGCCGTAATTTTTCCCGAGGGCATGCAGCTTTACTGTATGATTAAATGATGATGGCGTCCTCTTGGGTAAAATATTCCGGAGGTAAAATAGTCCCCCATTCGGATCTCCGGGCGGGGACTACTCAAGAGGATGTCGTTATCAGGAGAAAGAAAACTGGCTCTCTACGGATCGGAGCGTGGAATGTCAGGTCCCTTAATCGGGCAGGTAGGTTAGAAAATTTGAAAAGGGAAATGGATAGGTTAAAGTTAGATATAGTGGGAATTAGTGAAGTTCGGTGGCAGGAGGAACAAGACTTCTGGTCAGGTGACTACAGGGTTATAAACACAAAGTCAAATAGGGGTAATGCAGGAGTAGGTTTAATAATGAATAGGAAAATAGGAACGCGGGTAAGCTACTACAAACAGCTTAGTGAACGCATTATTGTGGCCAAGATAGATACGAAGCCCACACCTACTACAGTAGTACAAGTTTATATGCCAACTAGCTCTGCAGATGACGAAGAAATTGAAGAAATGTATGATGAAATAAAAGAAATTATTCAGATAGTGAAGGGAGACGAAAATTTAATAGTCATGGGTGACTAAAAGGTATCAGATAGATTATATAATGGTAAGACAGAGATTTAGGAACCAGGTTTTAAATTGTGAGACATTTCCAGGGGCAGATGTGAACTCTGACCACAATCTATTGGTTATGACCTGTAGATTAAAACTGAAGAAACTGCAAAAAGGTGGGAATTTAAGGAGATGGGACCTGGATAAACTGAAAGAACCAGAGGTTGTACAGAGTTTCAGGGAGAGCATAAGGGAACAATTGACAGGAATGGGAGAAATAAATACAGTAGAAGAAGAATGGGTAGCTCTGAGGGATGAAGTAGTGAAGGCAGCAGAGGATCAAGTAGGTAAAAAGACGAGGGCTAGTAGAAATCCTTGGGTAACAGAAGAAATATTGAATTTAATTGATGAAAGGAGAAAATATAAAAATGCAGTAAATGAAGCAGGCAAAAAGGAATACAAACGTCTCAAAAATGAGATCGACAGAAAGTTCAAAATGGCTAAGCAGGGATGGCTAGAGGACAAATGTAAGGATGTAGAGGCTTATCTCACTAGGGGTAAGATAGATTCTGCCTACAGGAAAATTAAAGAGACCTTTGGAGAAAAGAGAACCACTTGTATGAATATCAAGAGCTCAGATGGAAACCCAGTTCTAAGCAAAGAAGGGAAAGCAGAAAGGTGGAAGGAGTATACAGAGGGTCTATACAAGGGCGATGTACTTGAGGACAATATTATGGAAATGGAAGAGGATGTAGATGAAGATGAAATGGGAGATACGATACTGCGTGAAGAGTTTGACAGAGCACTGAAAGACCTGAGTCGAAACAAGGCCCCCGGAGTAGACAACATTCCATTGGAACTACTGACGGCCTTGGGAGAGCCAGTCCTGACAAAATTCTACCACCTGGTGAGCAAGATGTATGAAACAGGCGAAATACCCTCAGAATTCAAGAAGAATATAATAATTCCAATCCCAAAGAAAGCAGGTGTTGACAGATGTGAGAATTACCGTACAATCAGTTTAATAAGCCACAGCTGCAAAATACTAACACGAATTCTTTACAGACGAATGGAAAAACTAGTAGAAGCCGACCTCGGGGAAGATCAGTTTGGATTCCGTAGAAATACTGGAACACGTGAGGCAATACTGACCTTACGACTTATCTTAGAAGAAAGATTAAGGAAAGGCAAACCTACGTTTCTAGCATAGGTAGATTTAGAGAAAGCTTTTGACAATGTTGACTGGAATACTCTCTTTCAAATTCTAAAGATGGCAGGGGTAAAATACAGGGAGCGAAAGGCTATTTACAATTTGTACAGAAACCAGATGGCAGTTATAAGAGTCGAGGGACATGAAAGGGAAGCAGTGGTTGGGAAGGGAGTAAGGGTTGTAGCCTCTCCCCGATGTTATTCAATCTGTATATTGAGCAAGCAGTAAAGGAAACAAAAGAAAAATTCGGAATAGGTATTAAAATGCATGGGGAAGAAATAAAAACCTTGAGGTTCGCCGATGACATTGTAATTCTGTCAGAGACAGCAAAGGACTTGGAAGAGCAGTTGAACGGAATGGATGGTGTCTTGAAGGGAGGATATAAGATGAACATCAACAAAAGCAAAACGAGGATAATGGAATGTAGTCGAATTAAGTCGGGTGATGTTGAGGGTATTAGATTAGGAAATGAGATACTTTAAGTAGTAAAGGAGTTTTGCTATTTGGGGAGCAAAATAACTGATGATGGTAGAAGTAGAGAGGATATAAAATGTAGACTGGCAATTGCAAGGAAAGCGTTTCTGAAGAAGAGAAATTTGTTAACATCGAATATAGATTTAAGTGTCAGGAAGTCATTTCTGAAAGTATTTGTATGGAGTGTAGCCATGTATGGAAGTGAAACATGGACGGTAAATAGTTTGGACAAGAAGAGAATAGAAGCTTTCGAAATGTGGTGCTAAAGATGAATGCTAAAGATTAGATGGGTAGATCACATGACTAATGAGGAGGTACTGAATAGGACTGGGGAGAAGAGGAGTTTGTGGCACAACTTGACCAGAAGAAGGGATCGGTTGGTAGGACATGTTCTGAGGCATCAAGGGATCACCAATTTAGTATTGGAGGGCAGCGTGGAGGGTAAAAATCGTAGGGGGAGACCAAGAGATGAATACACTAAGCAGATTCAGAAGGATGTAGGTTGCAGTAGGTACTGGGAGATGAAGAAGCTTGCACAGGATAGAGTAGCATGGAGAGCTGCATCAAACCAGTCTCAGGACTGAAGACCACAACAACAACAGTAGTTTTAGATCATCCATGTGTAGCAAATGTGTGATTTTGTGTTGATATGTTCCAGTAATATTGTATCCATAATTTGTATTATTTAGCATGTTGGATAGTGGGTTCAGAGCAAGGCAGAACCAGAAAGGACTTAATGAGTCTCCTTGGTATATTCCACGCTTAATCTGTATTGGCTGTGATGTGATATTATTTGAATTTGTTTGGATATTAAGTGTGGTTTTCCAATTTTTCATTACTATGTTTAGGAACTGTATCAATTTAGGATCTACTTATTATTTGGGATCTACTTATTATTATTATTATTATCTTCTTGGAGATGAGGTCAGTCTATGCAACTCAATAAAACTTTGATATGTAGGTTCATGAGCTGTTGTGCTTAGTGAGGGATTTCTTCCACTCAAATTTGCCTTCGTCTCAGAGCATTCCTCAGCACATACGCTCAACAGAAGTACATATATAACAAATTAATATTGGTCTCCATAATGCCAACAAAAGACGATCGGAAAACACACAGTGACTGTTGGCAACACTACAAACAGTGAACACGTAGAATTAAAAGTCTTTAAAAAGCACAAAGTGAAATTGAAGTGTTAAGTGAAATGGTTTTTCAGACTCTGAAAATGGGACATCCTGTAATCGCAGGAAAATGAGGTCCACTATGTGGTAATAAGATGTCCAAAAATCGTAAGAAGGTTCGAGGGATGTTCAATAAGTAAGGTCGTACAATCCTGTCGGTGCCTGCCGGTCGCACACAGCTGAGAGTACTGAAAAGATGAAACGTATGGACACTCTCATTCGAGGTGACAGACTGATCACAGTCAGACAATCACTGCACAACTGGACGTGTCTGTTGGTAGCTCTGACACATTCGCCCAGCCGTTGGGGTACACAAAAGTGTGCTTCTACTTGATTCCTCGCCGCCTAAAAGAAGAAGAGGACGATAAAGAGCAACGAAGGAACATCTTTATGGAACTGCTTGCACGTTACGAGCTTAATCCTAACAACTTTTTTGTCGAATATCGTCACAGGCGGTCAAACATGTTTTCTTCACTTCTAACCGGAAATCCATGAAGCCAATCCATGCAGTGGCACTACACCACCTCTCCCTCAAAAATAAATGAATAAGTAAATCAAAGCCTCTTCCTCAGCCGGAAAAGTGACGCCGGCGGTCTTCTGGGACTCTGAAGGGTTTATTCTGTTTGATATCCTCCCGCATGGTACAACGGTCATATCTGAAGTGTACTGCGCTACCCTCAGGAAGTTGAAGAAATTATTTGAGAGTGCTCGTCGCCAAAAAACAATGCAAACAAACTTCTCCTTCTCCATAATAAAGCAATGCCTCAAATACGTGTGCACACCCAAAAAGAGCTCACAAAACTTCATTCGACTGTTCTTCCTCATCCACCCTACATCCCTATCTCGCACCTTCCGGCTTCCATCTGTTTGGCCCAATAAGAATGTACTTCGTGGGAAGCAGTATATGGAGGGTGGGGAGGTTATTGATTTAACAAGGCGTTGGCTTCAATGTGGCCCAGTAGAGTAGTACCATTTCCCAGTAAAGTGACAAAATGCCGTCGCGTTGGACGGAGATTATGATGGAAAACAGGATTTTGTAGCCAAAAATGGAGAGAATAATATCGGAATCCTGGATATAACCAACCTGGAAAAAAAAACTCAGTAGCATTACTTACTGAACGACTCTTGTACAAACAGTTATTTAACTTAAAGAACCTTGAGCTCCAATAATTTGTTTCCTACCTAAGAATGAGAGAATCTCAACAAAACTGTAATACAGTAACATATGCCTCCTTTATTATATACATAAACAGAACATGTACACTACTGGCCATTGAAATTGCTACACTAAGCAGAAGTGCAGATGTTAACGGGTATTCATTGGACAAATACATTATACTATAACTAACATTTGATTACATTTTCACGCAATTTGGGTGCATACATCCTGAGAAATCAGTACCCAGAACAACCACCTCTGGCCGTAATAGCGGCCTTGATACGCCTGGGCATTGAGTCAAACAGAGCTTGGATGGCGTGTACAGGTACAGCGGCCCATGCAGCTTCAACACGATACCACAGTGCATCAAGAGTAGTGACTGGCCTACTGTGACGAGCCAGTTTCTCGGCCACCATTGACCAGACATTTTCAATTGGTGAGAGATCTGGAGAATGTGCTGGCCAGGGCAGAAGTCAAACATTTTCTGTATCCAGAAAGGCCCGTATAGGACCTACAACATGCGGTCGTGCATTATCCTGCTGAAATGTAGGGTTTCGCAGGGATCGAATGAAGGGTAGAGCCACGTCCACTGTTCAAAGTGCCGCCAATGCTAACAATAGGTGACCGAGACGTGTAACCAATGGCACCCCATACCATTACGCCGGGTGATACGCCAGTATGGCGATGACGAATACACGCTTCCAATGTGCCTTCACCGTGATGTCATCAAACACTGATGCGACCATCATGATGCTGCAAACAGAACCTGGATTCATCCGAAAAAATGACTTTTTGCCATTCGTGCACCCAGGTTCATCGTTGAGTACACCATCGCAGGTGCTCCTGTCTGTGATGTAGCGTCAAGGGTAACCGCAGCCATGGTCTCCGAGCTGATTGTCCATGCTGCTGCAAACGTCGTCCAACTGTTCGTGCAGATGGTTGTTGTCTTGCAAACGTCCGCATCTGTTGACTCAGGGATCGAGACGTGGCTGCACGATCCGTTACAGCCATGCAGATAAGATGCCTCTCATCTCGACTGCTAGTGATACGAGGCCGTTAGGATCCATCACGGCGTTCGGTATTACCCTCCTGAACCCACCGATTCCATATTCTGCTAACAGTCATTGGATCTCGACCAACGCGAGCAGCAATGTCACGATACGATAAACCGCAATCGTGATAGGGTACAATCTGACATTTGTGAAAGTCGGAAACGTTATGGTACGCATTTCTCTTCCTTACACGAGGCATCACAACAACGTTTCACCAGGCAGCGCCGGTCAACTGCTGTTTGTGTATGAGAAATTAGTTGGAAGCGTTCCTCATGTCAGCACGTTGTAGGTGTCGCCACCGGCGCCAACCTTGTGTGAATGCTCTGAAAAGCTAATCATTTGCATATCACAGCATCTTCTTCCTGTCGGCTAAATTTCGCGTTTGTAGCACGTCATCTTCGTGGTGTAGCAATTTTAATGGCCAGTAGTGTATAAAAGACTACTGATGATGCTTCGCAAATGAAAGGTAGCGGAAAGCGTGTGGCATAAAAACAAACAGCTTTTATTTAGTTGCGTGGAGTGATAACAGCTCCAAGCAGACAGTAATAATAACTTTCTTCTTCAGTAAACGAAATAGTTGGTTAGCATGATAATTACCGGAAAATAATGACCACACGTAATATTCACGACAGACCAACATATACTTCTGAAACAATGCTTGTCAACGAGAGTTTTTTTATCATGTTTTCTGAGTTACCAAATTGCCGTGATGATGCCTGACAATGATGTCTTTACAGTTAGAGGAGAATTGCAGATTAATCTGTACTTTTATCGTTGTTTCCATATGTACTAGACCAATGTTTGACGTATTATGCTTTCCAGCAACTGCAGTCATCTAAGTATCTGCGCTGGATGCTATAGATAGAAATCTCTGCTTTAGTTCCTTTTTCATGTACTAGATCACCACTGATCCATTTTTCTTCCTCGCCATTGCACAAATACGATGACACAGAGAGAAAAATGCATTAGGAAAAACGTGAAAGAGAGACTGAGAGAAAGAGAGAGAGAGAAATGGAAGGAAGGAAGGACAAAGGGACAAAGTCAGGAATTTAGACATAGTGAAAAGCAGAGTGAAAAGGAAACAAGACATGGTGTCGAAGAACATAAAAGTGAAGAGAACAGAATAAAATAGCAACTTCTCGTTTTTCAGGTAACTTACTACAATGTGCTTATTAATTGTTCTATGTTACCTCGTACGTGGAATGTCCCATAAGAAAACAGTGTTCAGCAATCGATCGCCACTCACCGTGCTTCCTCCAAAACATATTGACATCTGGGAAATGAAATGAAATGATCGTATGGCATTTATTGGCCGAGTTATCCCCTTCGAGTTTCGGAATATGACGTCTACTATATTGACACCATTGTCAAGGAGTTGTGTTTTGTGACTCACATATGCCATTCACCATGAAGGTATTCAGCTAACTTGAATTTCAGTGCTGTCGCATATTTATTGTAGTTGCTCTTTAGCTGAAGGAATAATTTATTGACGAAGATAAAGAATTCACCACAAGTTACGCGGTGTACGAAGGAGATCAAATGTGCTCTTACATAATGAACAGATAGGGCATATCGTAAATTACAGGCCTGATGCATGTCCTTCTGAATTCGTGTTTGAAGTGTACGTATATCAGACAGATTACGCTTAAACAATAGACAATGTAAAACTTCGAAAAAACTAAACCGTGAATAGTGGCAACTGTTTTACCACTCGTAATAATAAAGAACTATCGCCTTTGGCCCCAACTGTTGCTTTATTAAAATGCACGACGAATTTTCGAGACCTAGGGCCTCGTCTTCAGATGCTTTGACAGTCTACAAAAACTGTACATTTCATTTAATTCTGGGCTGTTTCTAGTAGTAGGTGTATTTTTCTGGAGATTGTTTCTGTAGAGACACATACTTTCTATGAAACGGCACATTTTCAGAAACATTTTGAAACAGCACATTTTCGAACACAATTCAGTTTACCACTATCCTCGAAAGTACCTGCTAGGAGTCTTGACGACACAGAGTTCGCGTGACTACGTCCGTATTTATGCTCCTGTGAGGCTACTTGTATATCGTTGCATGTCCAGAAACCTGAGCTGCGACTGGTTGCCTCAAGGTGACACGGGCCCAAGGTTACAGTCTGAAAGTCGCTTGCGCTCCAGATACCCACGTTTGCAAGAAGCGCAGTTTTTCCTAAGTGCTAGCCTCCCGTACGGAAAACTGATAATAACTGGCATTATGTTCTTTCCATGACCTCAGGATGCCGTCGTTGCGAAGGTCAATTCCCAGAATTGCTCTCACACACCACATACCGTATTTAAGATAGGAGCCGAAATAGATATTGGCATGGCCTCGCAGGCATTAGCTGGGATAGATACCGGGGAAAACATGAGACAGCGCCCGAAGGCCAATGCTTTGAATACGTGAAAGTTGTGGGGGTTCGGGCAGACGCCGTTTCTCTAGTAAAAGTCTTTTTTATACCCTTAAAATTTTACAACTTTATTAACTTGATTTTAAAATAGTAAGTGGTTAATCATTTTCATGAAAAACAAGATTGCCAATGTAGTTTGTTAACGAAAGTTCCTGAAGTATTGTTTTAACAGATCAAAGAACAGCTCTCAGAATCAATTTACAACGCTTAAAACTCAAAATCCCTTTTTAAGCCAAGGAAAAAAAATACAAATTGCATAACGCAAGGTTAAATAAAAGATTCTAACGCCACATGGCAATACCAAAATTTTCGTAGGTATCACCTGTGACCTCTAAAGGCAATAAAATATTGATCACAAAATAATTAAAACAACTTAAATGAAATGAAATATGATTACTATCAACGTAAACTCAAACCCCGTAGACTCTACGATGCCCACCGTATCACAAAATATTTTCCTTCCTTTTAAACACTCTACACCATTTACCTCCCTACATTTGATGCATACTACACACAACGAATTATAACAGTTAAACATTGATCTTATAATTAACCAGTTATGTAGTCTTTTCCTTTCAAAACAAATAAAAAACACACAAACCAACTCTTAATCTGCCGCGCTGCAGTCATGGACTGTGCGGCTCGTCCCGGCAGGGGTTCGAGTCCTCCATCGGGCATGGGTGTGTGTGTTTGTCCATAGGATAATTTAGTTTAAATAGTGTGTAAGCTTAGGGACTGATGACCTTAGCAGTTAAGTCCCATAAGAATTCACACACATTTTTTGAACTCTTAATCTCAGTGATTACATCCATTAAAAAATATAAAATACATATATTTTGGTTTCGTCGTGGTTATGCGTTGTTGTGCATTGTGCTCTCCTTCAGGATCACATGCGCCACAGGAAAGTTAATTATGAAAATACTATCGGCCACGCCGCGACAAGTAGAATCGTAAAACACCATAAGAAGTGAACTGCAATTAACACGATTCGTAAGCGTCCGACTGAAAAGCTCCACAGTCAATCTTTCCCTTACTACAAACACTCAACAACACCTCCAAAGTTCACTCGTGGACACTACCAGAGTGTCAGTTACTCGTTATAACTGTAGATAACAGAGTTTAACACGCTGGGGCCGACTTAGGTTTCTTTACAAGACAAGCAATAATTCGGTCCTTCACTTGAATCCACCTTCGATCCAAAACAGTCATATACTTTAAAGCAGGTAAATAGTTGCCAATGCCGATATCAGCGCTCTCCTCCCAAGCGGTGCACTAACTGGAGACTGCAGTACCGAAGCAAAGCTTACGCCACTCACAAGTCTGATACACGCGCCACCAACGTGCTCCTTTTCAGAATTCTTATGTTACGTCATACACCAGACTTGACGTAATTCTCCCTCGGAATCCAAGGCAGAACCAAGGAATTACTTTTCAGCCCTCGAATGACCACACGACGATCGCCATCGGGACAACACCGGCCCTCCACACTAAGATCTTCGAACCCACGGCGTTCTGTCTCCAAACGACTGCTTCTGCAGGACCCACCGACCAAGCGGCCTCGCCCTCCGACACCGACATCGCCCCTCACGCACAGTCCTGAGCTAACTGCCAGGAACCGCCTTCTTCCTCGTTCTCTCCGCCTTGCGGCGCGCGGGAAGCCAACTCGCCAAAGATATGCAGCGACCAGAGCCTCCTATTCGATGGCGATTTGGCTAGCATGAATCCGGAACATCCACCCGGACTGTAAGCGCTTGACCAGTAAATTCACCGGACTGGCCACCCGTAGAACCTCATAAGGCCCCAAAAAACAGGGTGCCAACGTGCCGGTATAATACGCGCCACCCTTCTGAGTTAGGCCCGTGTTGCGGACGAAGACCCTACCCCAGGTTTGCAATTAAATTCCTTCCTACCATTATTACACTGGTGCGCCAGCTTCTGACGGGCACGCTGAATATTACGCCGCGCCCACTTCCAACTCCGCTGAATAACACCAGCATCAATGCGCTCTGGGAGCAGATAGCCAATCGACCACAAACTGGACACGCGGAGTTCATCTGGTACCTTAACACCATGGAAGCCGGACATGCCTTTTCCGACTCATGCTGTGTTAAACGCAAATTGTAGCTAGCCAAGTGAATTATCCACTTGGTGCGAGAACTGCTGTGAAACGCGATTAGGGCGGCTTTTAATTTCCTGTTTACACGTTCGTCAAATGAAGGCTGGAGACAGTAAGGAGCTGTGGTGATATGCCAAATGGCCTCTTAGAAGCAAATCCTCATGAACTGCTTGGAAACAAAGGCCGGAGCATTATCACCAACTAGGGTCTTCAGTGGTCCAAATATCGAAATAATTCCTGATAAGTGCCGGATGGTAGTCGTAGCTGTAACGCTACCGGTTGGAATAAGCCGTGAAAAACGCGAAAACACGTCTACTACCACCAGAACATATCGTTTACCCAGGCGAATACGGGACAGGGGTCAAATGTGATCAACGAACCACTTGTCAATAAGGTAACTGTCTCTATCGGATTGGAGGAGCCCCTGGGAGTCTCGTTCATTTGCTTGCAAATTTCGCACTCGCCAACCATACGCTGGACAGCTTGATATAAAATGGACCAAAAGAGCTGCCTCTAAATATTTCCAACTGTCTTATTCGCACTTAAGTGGCCACCGACCGGAGTATGGTGGAAGTAGCGAAACACCGGCTCCACCAATTCACTTGGCAAATACACACGTAAAGCGTCGGTACCCGGGCCCCGACAGAAGACCAACCCCTTACATAGGACACATCCAGTTACCTGCTCATCCGCGGTTAGCCTATATTTAATTTTCCTAATACGTTGATCATCTTCCGATCTCCAACCTAAACCCTCAAACAATACCGGGACCTCCGATTAAATAGCGCCTACTCCAGCCTTCTGATCTAGTCCGGCCTCCTCAGACTCGCCATCACTCTCGAACATACAACTTAAGGCATCTGCCACCTGGCTATCGGTTCCCGTCATATGCTTTACGTTAAAACTGAAGGCAGATATCCTAAAAGCCCACCTGGCTATCTGACCAGTCTTACGAGGGAGGGTCAGCGCCCAGCTAAGTGTCTGATTATCCGTTTCGAGGAAAACTTCGCCGTGTTCCGAATAAAATTTAAACTTTTCCAGCGCGAAAAGCACTTCCAAGGCCTCCCCCTCGTACACAGACTATTTGGCCTCTGCTGGAGACAATCTCTTAGAGGCGTAAGCTACCGGTTTCCGCTCGCCCTCTTGCTTTTGTAGCAGCACCGCCGGTACCCCTCAAGTAGAGGTGTCAGTCTGCACAGTGAAGAGCAGATCGAAATTTGAAATGGCCAACACGGGAGGGTTACTCAAGGCCCGCTTAATAGCCTCGAACGAAGCCTGATGACTCTCATCCCAAACAAATTTTGCCCCCTTCTTACGTAGTTTATTCAAAGGAGCAGCCACCTGATCAAACTTTGGCACGAACTTACGAAAGTAGTTTGCCATCCCCACGAATCGTGCCACTTCCTCCTTATTAACTGGTGGAGGAAACTTTTGCAGATCTTTAGTTCGCTCTTGGTCAACGCGAACGCCGTTCCCAGAGACCAGGTGCTCCAAGAAGGAAATCTGACTACGACCCAAGGTGACTTTGGACGTCTTAACAGTAATCCCGACTCTCCTCAATCGACGCAATACCGTCCCCAAATGTTCCAGGTGTTCGTGCAAAGTACGACTATAAACCACAACGTCATACAGATAGTTATAGATGCACTTAAATTTGAGATCTCCAAGCACATTGTCCAATGACCGGGGGATAACCACCGCTCCGGTCGACAATCAAAATGTCACCCGATTGAATTGAAAAAGATTCCAATCGGTGCAGAAGGCGGTTGTGTGCTTGGAATCTTCAGCAAGTTGGATTTGGTAATACCACTGATTGAGGTCCAAAACAGTAAGCTACCTTGCCCCAGAAAACTACGTGAAACGATTGTGTATGTCTGGCAGGAGAACCGACTCCGAAGTTACCTTTTCATTGACCAGGCAGTAATCGACTACAGGCCGAAAGTATCCCTTACTAGGCATAGGGACCAAGAATATGGGAGATGCATACGGAGAGGTCAAAGGTTTTATAACCCCCATCCCTTAACATGCCTTCTATTAACCCTCGCAAACTCTTCATCTTCAGGTGTGACAACCAATAAAGAGGTTGTTGAATCGGTACGTCATCTTTCAGCCTGATCCTGTACTCTACTTGCTTTGTCATTCTTTAACTTGTCGATGAGCACTTCTGGAAAACGCTCTAAAACCTGAAAGAGTGTCTCCCTCTGCTGATTATCAAGATGACTCATATTATACTTCTCTGTGCTACCGCTCATGGATCAAACCGGAACTGACACCCGATATGAACAAAGAGCAATGCGCTCCTCAGGCCGAAATTTAAAAAATAGGGCACATTCTTGTCCATCCAACACTAACCCTGTCTTAGCCATAAAATCACAGACCAGAAGTAAATCCACGACCAATTTCTTGACCACCAAGAATCGAAACGGCCAAGTAAAATCTCCTATACCCACACTAGCCACGCACTCTCCCACTATCTCCAACTTTTGTCCGTTGACTGAGCGACAAACCCAGGACGTCTTACACAGGGGATTCAAGGGACAGAATGATCGAAATTCCGAAAACCACTGACATTCCACCGCTGATATGGCACTACCCAAATCCAGGAGAGCGCAGACGGGTCCGTGATTCAGTTGGGCGCACACGAAAAGAAACTGGGTGCCCGTAACGTCCACTATTCGGCGGAAATGCTTGGGAATCCTAATCCGACACTGTCAACTGTTATTTTCCTTCTTTCGAGCATATAGGCAGTAGCACACAAGGTGACCTTCCTAGCGCCAACGAAAACATACTTCTGGTTTCGAAATTATCGGGCGCGCCACCTCGCCCTGGAGTAAACAACGGTTGTCGATCCTAATTTGAGGGCTCACCCGCAGACTGCCAGCATACGACAGCTTTCCAATTTCTGATGCTAATACACTAAGTTCCCCCGGGGCGGTAGGTTTCTTGGCAAACGTCGTCCGCGACCTATCTTTGGGTCTAACTGCCCCCCCAAAATGGTTTCGACCACCTGTGTTTCCGACACCTGTAGCTCCAGAGCTAGGATTGACATTCGCACACTTTCGATGAATTTATCGAAGGGTTCATTATTCCCCTTTACCCACCAATCATGATTTGTTATAAGTCATTCAATAAACGAGGGGACACCTCACGTGCAATTACCTGCTTATGTAGTTCCCTCAAACCCTTTCCTTCCTGCAAAACTTGAGCAATAACTTGGTTGAGGGCCCCATCGCTCAATGAGTATAGTAGTTGGACAACCAGACCATGAGGCAACGTCAAGGCGTCAGCGTGGAGTTCCAGCTTGACAGAAAGCCGCAACAACTGTTAAATTTCTGGAATTGATTCCATTAATAATCTATTTATTCCCTTTAGCAAGATTCCCATTGGATGAGGCAACTTAGCAACACTCGAACCCATGCATGTTGACAATCTACTTTCCCCTTGTATTACCGGTTCCTGTACGCCCTGAACAACCGAAACCTCTTGCCTTATCTCATTTGTAGCCTACTCGACATCTAATTGATTCATGATTGCCCTCAAAGCGTAAACCTGATGTCGCAATTTCTGCGCGTCCTGCGCTTGCTCTGTAGTAAGCTGAATCCCACTGAGGTCTTTAACGCGCCGCTCCCAATGCGCCAGTTGCGCTTGAAGACGCGCAAGCTATTTAGCAGTCGGTGCAAAATTCCCAAAATTCTCAACCTGCTGATCCAACGAGGACAACGATGTAAAAGCAAAACTCAAGGCATCTCCTACCTCACCGATGACCATCCAGTTTTCCATGGACGCCTTTACCTGCGTCAGTAATTCAGGCACGCCTCCCTCGCCCGTCTGTCTGTTCACCCTTCAGTAGCGCTAGACCTGGCAACGCCGCGCTTCCATATCGGCTCATAACCTGAAAATAATTTAATCTTAGCAAAAATCCTATTAAACAAATATGTAAAATTTTAATATTAGCCAAATCCTAAGACAACGAGTACTCAACAATTTATTATTACTAGCCAGGTCCTGATGAAACAAGTACTTAACGGCTTTAATAGAATTTAGAGAAAGGGTCCACTATAATGCTCCCTACCCAGGTTACGAAACATCGCAACAACACTCTGCTACCATTTGATATGGCCCCGCAGGCTGTGAGTTAACGAGCATTTCGCTTTCATTTAAGTATATGGCCGAAAGAGACAGCCTTCAGGAATTGCGAAACGAACTCTGTCGTCTAGGACAGTGTGCCATAAAGAGTGCTGACTGGCCACGAGATGGGGAAGTTCACTGGCGTCAATTGTGCTGAATGAAGCCTGAGCAGCCGGCCGGTGTGGCCCAGCGGTTCTAGGCGCTTCAGTCTGGAACCGCGCGATCACTACGGTCGCAGATTTGAATCCTGAATGTGTGTGTTCTCCTTAGGTTAGTTAGGTTTAAGTAGTCAAGTAGTTGGGGACTGATGAACTCAGATATTAAGTCCCATAGTGCTCAGAGCCATTTGAACCATTTGAAGCCTAAGCACTGTAGTGTGTGAGTGATAGAAACGAGAACCTACATCACAGGAAAACCCCTTAGAAGCTGTTTGTGGCCAGGGAGACGTAGCAGTGTTAAATATGGCGAATATACACCGTCATATGTACACTACTTACAAAAAATTTGAAAGCAGTTTCCTGAACAAGTTCTGGAGTGAAGCGAAGCAAACGCTACTCAAAGATGAGTTTCTGAACTGGCCAACATTTAAATAAGGGTACGGGTCGATGTGAGAATTTTGTAAACGTGAACTTGTGAGATTAATGCATGTGAAACGTCCATTGGGTGTGCTTACTGAAATTACGACGCTGAAAAGGCGGATACCGAAGAATATGCAGTGGGATCTAGTGCACAGTCCTAGCAACTCAATAGACGAATTTTTGGACTTTGTAGAAAAATTAGAACGCGCGTTGAAATTTAAACCGCAAAGTAAGCAGGCAAATAGTTTTCAGAGTGTAAATCATAGCTACAATCCGAGTAACTACTATGAAAGGCATCCGGAAGTTATCAACGAAACGCAAACAACAATTTTGGCAAGGGAAACGGTAACAGGAACACATCCAGCGATAAACATCAAAGGGGTAATGAAAACAGACACTTTCGTGACAGGGACCGACACTGAGAACGTAGATTTGAGGGACCGGACCTGGCGAAATGTACCAGCGTGATGGGAGATCGGGAAACTAAGTTTCGCCGCATCTCAGGTCCGGAGATGGCAAATAAACCGGCGATGAATAGGACGTGAGTAAACGTAAATGTGATAGGTGTCAATAAATCGGGAGGAAGGCGTCAGAATATTGAAATGAAATTAGTTAGAGATGAGAATCAAATATGTATACTTCCAAATCAGATCGTAGGTTCAAATGGCTCTGAGCACTATGGGACTCAACTGCTGAGGTCATTAGTCCCCTAGAACTTAGAACTAGTTAAACCTAACTAACCTAAGGACATCACAAACATCCATGCCCGAGGCAGGATTCGAACCTGCGACCGTAGTGCAGATCGTAGGTAAAAGGT
Source organism: Schistocerca nitens (assembly GCF_023898315.1). Classification (NCBI taxonomy): domain Eukaryota; kingdom Metazoa; phylum Arthropoda; class Insecta; order Orthoptera; family Acrididae; genus Schistocerca; species Schistocerca nitens. Next base: position 597,700,081 of record NC_064617.1, read on the forward strand.
GTAATCCTAAGATAATGAAAGATAACGATAAAGGCAATGAAGACAATATGGGGCTAAATGACTTGTTTTATGAATATGAGACGAAAGAGTGTGGGAATGTTAATACAATGAAAGATTCTATGTTCGGAAATAAGGCAGAGGTGGAGCTGAATTTGATGGAGTTAGATGGTATACAAAATTCTAAAGAGGTACTAACCAGCGGTAACAATTTTAGTGATGGAAGTGATGATGATTCAGGTGATATTGTGATGGCGAAAGTTGTTAAGAAAGTTAATAAGTGCGACGTAGAAATAGTCTCATCAGCTGTTGATGAATTTGTGTGTCTATCGGCGGATATTGGTGAATTATTTTTGAAGGAAGGTAGTAATGATGTTTTATGTGCTAAAGTTACGAAAGTTGAAGCTGCTGGTATTGATACTTCAGAGGAAGGAATGTGTGCATATCTTTCTATTAATGGAAGTGAACCCAAAAGTCTGGATGGATCGATGGATCTTGAATGTTTGTTTGAGAATGAATGTGGATCTGAATTTGATGTGCAATCTAAATTTAATCTGATGCAGGAGCGTTAGGAGAGGAATAGATATTATGTTCGGGTTTAAATCAAAACGCATCGGAATTTAATGGTACTGTTGATTCTGAAATTGCATGATGCTGTAACTACGATTTAGGTGATGTAACGGCAGAGGGTGGTGAACTGTGAACGGTTCTTATATTGGTGATTTGTTGACGGAGGTAAATGAGGTTTTATGTAGCGAGTTGTGTGATGTATCAGTGGCTGTTGTAAGTGCTGTTTGTGAAGGTGTTTGTAATGATGTGGAAGTAAAAATTAATGCTTTTTTCCATGATAATGATGTTGTAGCTACTAATGTTGATAATTTTAAGGGAGAATACAGTGAGTTTCATTGTAATATAGAAAGTGATATTTGGCCAAATGGTATCTTAAGGAGGATGTGATTTTACTGTAACTGATTGGCGATGGTACGGTAGAACATTACGATAGTTATTGCCTCATTTGCGGACTCGAAAGAAGTTTAAGATGGCGAGAGGTCTAGAAGGGAGAAGAAATGAAATTGGGGCGAAAGAAGTATTTAGTGAATTATTTTGTGATGAGTATGAAACTGAGAGGTGATTTGCAATGTTTTATTTCAGAATTTATTGTAGTTCGTTTGTTGTTTCATCGCATAAGGATATTTTTGGCACAAGGTCTGTGCAGTTATAAAGAGATAGTTTAGACACACGTTTGGGTGTGAGGGGGTTGGGGAACTCCATTATTTCGTGAATGGTGTCAAGTCAAAAATCAGGGCACAGTACGCATATAAATTAGGTTTTTGGGGCTATAGAAGAGATTAATTTATGTGTATGTTTCTGTTAGGCTTAAGTATTTGGTTGGTTTTATGTATCTTGTAATTTCCAAATTATAAGTTATGGTCATGTCAATTTAGGTGCATGGATGTCAGAGAAATTTGGAAAATTAAGGTTGATAATTCTTACCTAGGAAAACATACATGTGTTTGTCTAATTATCTGAGAATTTTTGGTGGGAATAATTCATTGTTGTATGGAGTAACTATTTGTGTACACAGTTTCACTGCACGGAATTAAACGAGGATTGAGATTTGTTCATATTTGTTGTTAGTTTTGAGTCTAAGGGAGTTACTTAAATTAAGAGAAAATATTAATATGCCGATGAGGTCGACTGGCAATCTGTCATGAGATGCATGTCTCTAGTGGGACTTGAATAACATTTCAGAATCATTGAAGAATTTACGAGTATTTTGCAAACGCTGTAAATCAATTTTTTATTCTTTAATTTAGATCTGTACGTATCGATTCCATTGGGGGAAGTGTTCAGTGCAGATCCTCGATGGTTTCGGAAAGTGTTTGTTTTCGGGTATCTGCACCCAATTCGAATTTCAACAGAATTGCTCTCGCAAAACGATGGCGATGGAATGCAGAGTCTTACAGAATTTCGGCGGGCTACTCGGCTCCGAATCTATGGAGGGCCACTGGAGAAACTGTTATGAGAAAAAGTTTTGGTAACGTGAGGGGAGTGGCGCTGATACTTCCGCAGCATTTCAATAGACAGTCGATTTTAATAAATGTATAGTTTTATTTGGCATTTAATTAATAGATATAGGTTTCTTTAAATTAAAAGCCTGCTGCATCAACACCACCACAAATAATTATACTACTGATCTGGCGCTTAGGACATTTACGTTATTGTATTACGAATTTGTGTTTTGTAAATTTGGGTGCTACTTCATAACATATCTGGCAAGCCACCATGTTATGAAGTGGAGGTGTGTGGGTTAATGAGCATTTCGCTCTCATTTAAGTATATAGCCGAAAGAGACAGCCTTCAGGAATTGTGAAACGATACCCTGTCATCCAGGACAAAAATGCCACAAAGAGCGCAGATTCACCATGAGATCGGGAAATTCACAGGCGTCAATTGTGCTGAATGAGGCCTAAGCAGTTGAGTGTGTGAGTGAGACAGACGAGAACCTACAATATAGGGAAACACCGTAGAAGGTGTTTGTGGCCAGGGAGACGTAGCAGTGTTAAATATGGCGGACCTAAAATTGGCCTTAAAGGGAAACATTTATGAAAACTATTTAATTCTGTAGTAATTCAGGGAAAGAAGACACAGTAATTTTAATCTACCACCCTTCATAAATTTTCATCGTGATCCCAATAAAACTTGAATATTGACCATATCTATATAGTAGTTTACGATTTACTGTAAAAGTGAAATTAACAAGTTTTGCAACGAAGACCTGAATGCTAAAATCTGAACGCTTTAGTCGATCATAACGATCGACATTTCAGATAGAATCACATTATTAAAATGAAAAATGTTGTAAATGTCAAATCTGTAACTTTATTTGTTTAAAAGATGAAGTAAATTTAAATTATCAGTATTTTCGTTTAAGCATCAGATCATCACAAGCTAGAAGAAAGGTGGCGCAGTTGAATCAACAGATACTCAACAGATCTCAGGAAGTGAACTATAGCGGTTACATGGAATAAACATGCGTTCCACGACAGGAGTTTCAGATACCTTCAACAGAAAAAATTATCTGAGAATACGAACTCTGTGGATAACAGTGAAGAAGTCCAACGGCAGGGATGCTGCGATCGACATACCCTGCGGACGCTTGTATGGACTATGTGACCGGTGGCGCATAGGCTTCAACCAAGAATAAACTAGACGAATTAGGAGCAGCGTTGGAAAGTGTCTAAGAAAATCGTATGAACTAGTCTGTCATCAGACATGCTGCCTAGTACTGTCTCATCCATTTGCAGTGCGTACTCTAATAGCGTGCGTGGTGTACTCGCACTGGCACGGTAGCTCAGCGTGTTCGGTTGGAGGGTTAGCTGCCCTCTGTAACAAAAAAACAAAACAAAAAAACTGAATCGATCAATGCTGAGCTTGAACGAGTGTCATAGGACGTCCGCCGAAAACAAATGCAAAGAACAATAACGAACAAAATGAGATTAAAAAAAGGGAGTAGTGTCTTTGATTAATAATCAAAACATCCTCGGTCCCGAGTTAACCACACCACCCCTTAAATTTTGAACAAGTCATCATCAAATGGAACCGAGCCCTTCCAGCATTTGAAGTTAACCTCATTCAGCCACTGGCCTTGTCACAGAGGGTGGAGAAGCTGCTAGAGATTCGGGTCACTCTCTTACCCTTCGGGTGGGAAAATGCCAATGAAGGTGGAAGAATCAGGAAGAATCAACGGCATGAGAATGCAGAAGCCAATGGAAACCATTGCACTAAAGACACATAAAATGTACCCACAGGACATGTGGCCTGTAACTGAAAAAGTGTCATGATGATCTATCCACTGGCGAATGATTCTGGATTAGTCCCCCATTCAGATCAAACGGAGGGGACTGCCAAGGGGCAAGTGACGACGAGAAAAAGTCTGAATAACCAATGAAGGGACAACGTTCTACTACTCGGAATGTGGAATTTCGGAAGATTCAACGTAGTAGGGAAGCTAGAAAATCTAAAAAAGGGAAATTCAAATGCCTACTCTAGATATAGTAGGCGTCAGTGAAGTGAAATGGAAAGGATTTCTTGTCAGATGAGTATAAGGTAATATCAGCAGCAGCAGAAAATGGTATAACGGGAGTAGGATTCGTTATGAATAGGAAGGTAGGGCAGAGAGTGAGTTACTGTGAACAGTTCAGTGATAGGATTCATCTCGTCAGAATCGACAGCAAACCAACACCGACAGTAATCGTACAGGTGTACAGGCAAACGTCGCAGATAGAACACGAAGAGATAGAGAAAGTATATGAAGAAATTGAACCAATAGTTCAGTACTTACAGGGAAATGAAAATGTAATTGTCATTGGGATTGCAATGCGGTTGTAGGGGAGACAGTAGAAGAAAGGGTTACTGGAGAATATGAGCTTGATAGTAGAGTCGAGAGAGAAAAAAGACTAATTGAGTTTTCTGCAAGTAGTCTGCGACTAGAAAACTGCATAGGATTTTTTAACATTTGCTTCTAGATTTTGACCTCCCAAAAACCGAAAAAATATTCAAAAAATTCTATCACATAGGTTTTTATGTATATTGCAGCATTTATGTTCATTAGTAATAAACCTATGTGGTTTTTTAATTTAATAATTACTAAAAATTATTTCAATTATAATTGATAAAATTAACTTAAATTTAAAGTAATTATAGTGTTATTTAATCTTTGTTACCTCTTGGAGGATTTACCGTTAACTCCTGGGCGCCAGAAGCAAATGCAAACAATTTTATTGTTCAGTTTTACCGTGTTGCGACAAGTCAAATGACGATTTGTATCTCGCATGAAATGAAGAGAAACTCTCAGTACACATATTGCTATTCAAGTGAACAGTTCTGCTGTTTCTGTCTAGTCATGGCTACAAGAGGTTGTGTTATTTCTCCAGTTTTTGTTATATCTGTGGTGAATACACTATTAAAAGTCAACAGAAAAACATAAGTGATTTTGTGAGGAAAGTTTATTTTGCTTACTTTAAATTAAAACTTGGTGATCAAGATAAACGATGGGCACCGCATAAGGTGTGTAGAAGATGTGAAGAAGATCTTCGTTTATGGTTTAAGGGTAAGAAAAATGCATTTCGATTTGGAATTCCTATGATATGGCGTGAGCAGAAAAACCATACCACTAATTGCTACTTCTGTTCAGTTGACGTAAAGGGATTCAATTCAAAAAACAAAAGAAGCACAAATTATCCTAACTTTGACTCAGCTATACGCCCAGTGCGCCGTAGCTCTGAAATACCTATCCGACTGCCACCTTCCAGTTTGGATGAATACCCGAGTAGTTAGAGGACGAAGTTACATTACCTCGTCAGGGTGAATCAAGCTCAGATTTTTCCTCAGACGAAGATGAAAGGCCTCAACTATTTTCATAAAGTGAGCTCAATGATCTAGTAAGAGATTTAAGTCTTTTAAACGATGCAGCGGAACGGTTAGCTTCCAAATTAAAAAATAAAAACCTTTTATCATCTGGACATCATTTTCAAGGTACAGACGCCGAGAAAATAATTTACCCAGTTTTTCTCAAAAAAAGGAAATTTAGTTTTTTGCAATGATGTGGAGGGACTCATGCATTGCTTTGATATGCAGTATGACTCATCTGCATGGCGCCTATTCATTGATTCATCCAAAACTAGTCTTAAAGTAGTATTATTGCACAATCGAAATAAATTTGCATCGCTTCCGAAATGACATTGTGTCCATATGGACGAAAACTATAACGATTTGGCCACTATCCTAGAAAAAATCAATTATTAGGACCATCAATGGATGGTTTGTGGGAACTTCAAAATACTCACGATGCTTTCGGGTCAGCAGGCAGGCTATACTAAATACCCATGCTTCTTATGCTTGTGCGATAGCAGAGCCACGGAATACCTATGGACTAAAAGTCCGGGAGAGAAAAATGTTATCAATACTACTTTGGTACAACCAGAAAAGGTTTTGTTGCCCCCTCTCCGTATCAAATTGGTGTTGATGAAAAAATCTGTAAAATCGCTGCAAAAGAATGGGGACTGTTTTAAATATCTAAGTACAAAATTCTCGAAGCAGTCAGAAGCAAAGTTGAAAGAGGGAGTTTACACTGGCCCCAACATAAGAAAACTTTTAACCGACACCCTCTTTGTGGAAAGTATAAATGAGAAGGAAAAAGTAGCTTGGGTATCGTTCAACGATGTAGTGCGAAAGTTTTTGGGAAATACTAAGGACCATGACTACAAAACTATTGTTCAACGGATGCTAGCAGCATACGAAGCTCAAGGCTGCACGATGAGCTTGAAGGTCCATTTTTTACACTCCCACGTAGACTGTTTTCCTGAAAACCTGAGGGCTTACATTGAAGAACAGGAGGAGCGGTTTCACCAGGATGTCCGTGATATCAAGAGACGGTACCAAGGAAGATGGGATGTCACTATGCTTCCTAACTACTGTTGGATGCTTAAGCGGGAAACTAAAGATGGAAATCGGAAAAGGAGTCGGCGAAGTATCAAGGAAAAGAAGTAAAGGTTTCATAAAAAACATGGAGAAGTATAATATTGTAACATTATATCTCAATGTTTCATTTGTTGTAAATAAATATTATGTTTGAAAAATTTGAATAAGCGAGTGCTTTTACCAATTTCTTGTGTTTGAATTTGCAAAAAAACCTTACGTAATAGAAAAAAATGGACACCACTTCTGATGTCGCCGCATTCTGAAACATAAAACTCAGTAAAAATAACTCATGCAGCTGACAAAAAAAAAAATACTAATAGTGAAAACGTGTTCAAGGATCGCAAGAGGAAGACGAGTAGTTGGAAACGGCCATGATAAAGTCATGGTCAGGCAGAGATTCTGAAATGAGATATTGGACTGTAAGGCATATGTAGGAGCAGATACAGACTCAGATCACAATTTAGTAATGGTGAAAAGTAGGCTGAAGCTTAAGAGACTATTCAGGAAACATCAGAGTGCAAAGAAGTGGGAAGCTAAAGTACTAATAAATGAAGAAATATGCTTGTAGTCCTCTGAAGTTATAGATATTGCGATAATGAGTAGCTCAGTAGGCAGAACTGTTGAAGAGGAATGGACATCTCTAAAGAGGGCGATTACAGAAGTTGGGAGGAAAATAATAGGTACAAGAAAGACTTCTGCGAAGAAACCGTGCATAACAGATGAAATACTTTAGCCGATCGGCGAAAAAAGGAGGTACAAAAATGTTCAGAGAACCCCAGTAATATAGACATACAAGTAACGTTTTTTTGGGTCATCAGTCTGCTGACTGATTTGATGCAGCCCACCAAGAAATCCTCTCCTTTGGCAACCTCTTCATCCCAGAGTAGCACTTGCAACCTACGCCGTTAATTATTGGGTGGATATATTACAATCTCTGTCTTCCTCTACAGTTTTTTCCCTCTACAGCTCCCTACAGTACCATGGAAGACATTACCTGATGTCTTAACAGATGTCCTATCATCTTGTCGCTACTGCTTTTCAGTGTTTTCCACATACTGATTCCTCAGCTTACCTACACTTCCTAAATATTTCATTTCTGCTTTTCTGAATTTCCCTAAACATTTTTGTACTTCCTTCTTTCATTGATCACCTGAAGTATTTCTTCTGTTACCCATGGTTTCTTCGTAATCACCTTCTTTGAACCGACGGTGTTCTTTCCAACTTTTCAGAGATGTCCATCCCTCCTTATTGCTGTATCTACAGCCTTGGAGATTTTCAAGCGTGTCTGATCTTTCCTTAGTACTTCTAATCACACTTCTTTGAAATTTTGATTCTTCCTGACTAATCTCTTGAACTTCAGCCTACTCTTCATCACTATTACACTGTGATCTGAGTCAATACCTCATCCTGGTTACGCCTTACAACCCAGTATCTAATTTCGGAATCTCTGTCTGACCATGATGTGATTTAACTGAAATCTTCCCGCATCACCCGGCCTTTTCCAAGTATACCTCCTCCTCTTGTGATTCATGAACAGACTATTCGATATTAGTAGCTGAAATTTATTACAGAACCAAGTAGTCTTTATCCCCTCTTATTCCTTGTCCCATTCCCATATTCCACTGTACGCTTTTTTCCTACTCCTTCCCCTACAACTTCATTCCAGTCACCCATGACTATTAGACTTTCATCTCCCTTTATGTACTGTATTACCCTTTCAAAATCTTCATATACTGTCTCTATCTCTTCATCTTCAACTTACGACGTCTGCGTGTATATCTGAACTATCGTTGTCGGTGTTGGTTTGCTGTCGGTTCTGACAAGAATAATCCTGTCACTGAACTGTTCACTGCAACACAAAAAATGGTTCAAATGGCTCTGAGCAGTATGGGACTCAACTACTGTGGTCATTAGTCCCCTAGAACTTAGAACTACCTAAACCTAACTAACCTAAGGACATCACACACATCCATGCCCGAGGCAGGATTCGAACCTGCGACCGTAGCAGTCGCACGGTTCCGGACTGCGCGTCTAGCACTGCAACACACTCTTTGCCCTACCTTTGTGTTCATAACGAATCCCACTCCCGTTATACTATTTTCTACTGCTGTTGATAGTACCCTACACTCATTTGACCAGAAGTCCTAGCCTGTTTCCATTTCACTTCACTAACCCCTACTATATCTAGAGGGAGCCTTTGCATTTCCATTTTCAGATTTTCTAGCTTTCCTTCCACGATCAAGTTTGGTGACGTTCGACGCCCCGATTCGCAGAACGTTGTACTTTCGTTGACTATTCAGTGTTATTCCCGTGGTCACCTCCTCCTTGGCAGCCCCTCCCAGAGATCCATATGGGGGACTATTCCGGAATCTTTTGCCAGTGGAGAGATCATGACACTTTTCAATTACAGTCCACATGTCCTGTGGATTCATGTCATGTGTTTTTAATGCAGTGGTTTCCTTTGTCTTCTGTATCCTCTTGCCGCTGATTCTGCTGCCTTAGGGGCAGTTTCCCACCCCAAGGACAAGAGAACGCCCCAAAAACTCTGTCCACTCCTCCACCCTCTTTGACAAGGCTGTTGGCAGAATGAGGGTGATTTATTATGTCAGAAGTTTTCGGTCGCCAGTGCTGATTAAAACCAGAATTTAAGTAGTGGTGGGTTCGAACCTGGGGACGAGGACGTTTTGGTTACTAATCAAGGACGCAATTCTTTATATTTGTTGACCTAATTTTGCTCGTCCCATGACACCCATTCAAGTTGATCCATGTACAATTATTTTTTTTTTTTTTTTTTTTTTTTTTTTTCAGAGGACAGCTAACCCTCTGACCGAACACGCTGAGATACCTTGCCGTCTTCCCTATACCACGAGTCTCATCCTGCATCGTGGCAGGTATTATATTGGGAACGAGAAATCTTGCCTCGCGTGTTTTTGAGGACAACAGACTACATCCATTGATGTTGGATCCGAAATTCGTGAAACTGTGGTCTCAAGAACAGCAGCATCAAGTGCAACAGCAGGCACAACAAGAAGAACAGCGAAAGCGACAGCTGTAATTGCAAATGTAACAGCAGGCACAACAAAAACAATGGAATCAAATTAGACTAGATTAGATTATTGCTTGTTCAATAGATCATGAATACGACACTTTGTAATGATGTGAAACGTGTCATGTTAATACAAGGTGTCTATACAAGATATTACATTACACAAAATATTACATGACACTTAATATTTTTAATTTTCTTTTTGGGTGGGGGGGGATTACCCACTTATAATCCAAAAATTCATCTAATGAGTAGAAGGAGTTGCCATTCAGAATTTTTTTAATTTCCTTGTAAATGCTATATGGCCTTGTCTCAGACTTTTGATGCTATTAGGTAAGTGACAAAAGACATTTGTGGCAGCATAATTTACACCCTTCTGAGCCAAAGTTAGGTTTAACCTTGGGTAGTGAAGATCATCCTTTCTCCTAGTGTTGTAGCCATGTAAACTGTCATTACTTTTGAATTCGTTCGAATTGTTAGTAACAAATTTCATAAGTGAATATATATATTGTCAGGCTACAGTGAAGATACCTAGCTCTTTAAAAAAGTGTCTGCAGGATGATCTTGGATGAGCTCCAACGATTATTCTAATTACACGCTTTTGTGCAACGAACACTCTTTTAGTCAATGATGTGTTACTCCGGAATATGATGCCGTACGAAAGCAGAGAATGAAAATAGGCGTGGTAGGCTAATTTACTGAGACGTATATCGCCAAAATTTTCAATGACCCTGTAGCTGAACTCAAACGTTTCTGCAGATCTTCAGTGTGTTTTTTTACAGTTCAACCTGTCATCAATGCATACACCTAGAAATTTTGAATATTCTACCTTAGCTACCGATTTATAATCGAAATCTAAATTTATTAATGGTCTTACTCCATTTCCTGTGTGGAACTGTATATACTGTGTTTTGTCAAAGTTTAATGAGAGCCCATTTAAAGGTAACCACTTATTAATTTTCTGGAAAAAACATTGTTTACAATTTCATCAGTTAATTGTTGTTTGTTGGGTGTGATAACTATACTTGAATCAGCGGCAGAAAGTATCAGCTTTGCATCTTGTTGAATAAAAAATGGGAAGTCATTTATATATATTAAGAACAGCAGAGGACCCAAGACCGATCCTTGCGGCAACCCATCCTTGATTGTTCCCCCGTATGAGGAATCACCAGTTTTTTGCATATTATGTGAGCTGCTTATTTCAACTTTCTGCACTCTTCCAGTTAGCTATGATTTAAACCATTTGAGCGCTGTCCCATTCATACCACAGTACTTGAGCTTATCTAGAAGTATTCCATGATTTACACCATCAAAAGCCTTTGAGAGGCCACAAAAATCCCAACGGGTGATTTCCGGTTACATAGAGCATTTAATATTTCATTAGTGAAAGTATATATAGCATTTTCTGTTGAAAAGCAAAACAGCTCAGTTTATGTGATCGCTCTAAGCTTGTTGACACCCGTGCCTACCAATTTAAATTGTATATTACAACACTGAGGATGGTCACTAAGTGACCGAAAATCGATTTTGCGGATAATAAAACAAAAAAATACGACCAATGCTGTTTCTCCTTCCAACTATATGGATGTCAAATTGAAAGAACCGAGCAAGACTTCAAGGTCATTCTTCCTATTACACTCTTTAAACCTCTGCAACTAGCAGTACTATACAAGGCCGGACAAGCAGAGCTACAAAAGTAAATTCTGGAACAAAAACAGCAGCGTCCATAACCAAAATTCGCGCTATTTCATCCAGATGACAAAGACAGGGACTTATACTACAGTCACTGAAACGTCAAGGCACATAGGTTAGCACATGTTTCCGGGAGGAAGACAGTTCAATTCTGCGTCCCGCCACCCGCTTTAGGTTTCCAGTGATTTCCCTAAATATCCCCAAGTAAATGTTGTGATCAGGCGAAACTACTATCGTCCTGCCATAGCTGTGGATTCTTTTAATGCTCTGGGTGAACGTTCACCAAATTAAAACACATGAAATAATAGTTCACATAATTGAATAAAAGATTTACTTCACATTGATGCAGGATTACTTGATAATTTACAACAAACTGTTTTCCTGAGGTACATTTCAACATTATCAACAGTGTGTGTGTGTGTGTGTGTGTGTGTGTGTGTGTGGTGTGAGAGAAGTGTTACCTTTGTTTGGTGGACTACCTGGTTCAAAAGGTAAATTTGTACTGTTCTTTTTATTTACTTGTAGGAAGGACAGAAGGCTCTGGATCCATGAACCCTTCCGCGATGGTGGTTGGTATAAGTTTTTGTTGGTTACTGAGGAGAGAACAGTACAAATTTACCTTTTGATCCAGGTAGTCCAACAAACAACCGTTGCGGGGCAACAGAACTAACGTTGTCCACATGGTGAGTGGTCGACCAGAGATATTCAATGGTGTTCAGGAGCTTAACAGTTGTCTTTTGGATGGTGTCCTGGATGATGTCGATATCAAGTTTTTGATGAGGGTTCCTCGTTAGATCCCACCAAAGGCGGTGAACTAGGGCAGAACTCTCTCTAGCTCGACACTGTATTGATGTCATCGTGAGGGCACTGCTGTAATGAAAGGGGAGGCGCGATCTTCAGAAGCGTCTCCAATACGTCGTTGCGAATTGCAGTGAGCCCTCGCTAATGACTGTGATATCTATTCTCGTTGCTGACTTTGATGTGGCACCGCGATATCTGGACGATATCACAGGTCCTTTGAAAGGATACTACCGACTTCCTTCCACGTCGTTCAAACATTTCGAGCTTGTGTTCCGTCCCTAACGACCCATTTGCCGATGGGGCATTTAGTCCTAATCTTCCTTTCTTTCTTTATTATATAGATGTCTGCAAGCCCATCTCGATGCAAGCAGCATGAGAGACGTTGCTGTAGCGTTGTCTACTAACTCCCAAATACTATATTTTCTACAAAAATTAAGTTATGTAGATAAACCTGTTTACATTAATCTGAAATCAATAATCGACTCTCTAAGCATTACGAGAAGCAAACACATGTTGCAAGAGCTAGGATAGCATTTTTTCGCTGTTGCAAGGAGGTTCATCAGTCATATGTTGCATGGACAGCTGATCTCAAACGGCTGACGTATAGGTGTTTATTTTGATGAGAATCAAAACTGTGAGTAAACGTATGCTGAATCGTTAGCGCTTAATGTAATAATTATGTAAGCACCCAATAAAGAGGTTGGCACACAGGCATTAAAATTGACAAATCCTAATCTCAATAATCTCAAAGTAATGTTAGCAAACGGCATAAACTTTTGAAATGTCAGATGCAGCACGGTTTTCAGAAAAGCAGATTATCTGTTGTAAAATCGGTAAAATTAGCGAAAGCATTGCACAAAAAGTTTGAAGCAAGGTAGATTCTAGAAAATATTACCATTCTATCTATATCTACATTAGGGGAATACTCTGCTATTCACAATAAAGTGCCTGGCAGAGGGTTCAACGAACCACCTTGAAACTGTCTCTCTACCGTTCCACTCTCGAACGGCGTGCGGGAAAAACGAGCTCTTAAATTTTTCTGTACGAGCCCTGATTTCTCTTGTTTTATCGTGATCATTTATCCCTATATAGGTGGGTGCCAAAAGAATCTTTTCGCAATCGGAGGAGAAAACTGTTGATGAAATTTCATGAGAAGATCCCGTCGCTACGAAAAACGCCTTTGTTTTAATGATTGCCACTCCAATTCACGTATAATATCTGTGGCACTACCTCCCCTATTTCACGATAATACAAAACGATCTGCCCTTCTTTGTACTTTTTCGATGTCATCCGTCAGTCCTACCCGATGCGGATTCCACACCACACATTAGTACTCCATGATAGGGTGGACAATCGTGGTGTAAGCAGTCTCTTTAGTAGACTTGTTGCACCTCTTAGTGATCTGCCAACGAATCGAAGTCTTTGGTTTGCTCTACCCACAGGTTATCTGTAATTGTGATCGCTAAGTATTTAGTTGAATTTACAGCCTTCAGATTTGTGTGACTTATCGCGTAATCGAAATTTAGCGAATTTCTTTTAGTGCCCCTGTGAACAACTTCACACTTTTCTTTATTCAGGGTCAATTGCCACTTTTCGCACCACCCAGATACTGTATTTTATCTAAATCATTTTGCAATTCATTTTGGTCATCTGATGACTTTACAAGATGGTAAACGACAGCATCATCTGCAAGCAATCTAAGACATGCGACGGGGTGGAAAATAAGTGCGGTTCAAGAGTTCACACGATTGTGCAGATATAAATGTTCGTTAAAAATGTTAGAGTAAATTTTGGCTCTCACGTAAGTCTCAGGGGATGATTTCCAGACTTGGTGCATTAGTACACTGTTCCACATCCGCGCATTAATTATAGTTTTTTAATTAATTATTCGTGAATACAGTTAATGCTAGGGAACAAAAATTAGGCGATTATTATAGCAAAATCATTTTTCACGACCATTTCAATTACATTTTTATCACAACTATTTATTGGCGTCGTCCTTTTCTTTCACACAATGAAATTAGCACCGGTGAGACGAAAAAAAAAAAATGGCTCTGAGCACTATGGGACTCAACTGCTGTGGTCATAAGTCCCCTAGAACTTAGAACTACTTAAACCTAACTAACCTAAGGACATCACACACATCCATGCCCGAGGCACGATTCGAACCTGCGACCGTAGCGGTCGTGCGGTTCCAGACTGTAGCGCCTTTAACCGCTCGGCCACTTCGGCCGGCACCGGTGAGACGGTTTACAGTTTTACTTTAATGATAATTTGACTCCGAGCCCCCAATAGCAGTAATGTAGTCTACTAGAAACGAAAATTATTCAATCAACGCGAACAGAACCCCAAGTCTCACTGTCCTCTTTGTTCTAGCAGTTTTGGCGTGAAATCGCAGCTCACCACAAGTTCACTTACGCCAATGTATACCTCGTAATTCATACTCACACAAACAATCGTAGCACTTCCAGTTCACCAAATATATGCTTGAACACTTGCACTATTAAACAATACTCTATGTCGAAATAAATCGGCGCCAAAAAATTCTTACTCAAACGACGACATAGGTCACCCACAAGTGGGGCTCGCTCGCCACCCACCAGCCAAATCCACCAAGGACTGCCCAACGACTGACTCGCTTATATATGCTCGGATGTCTAACCCCCCCCCCCACCCCCCTTGATTATGCAAGTACCAATCTCACCAGTTAAGGTTACAAATTTTGACACATACATCTCTCAACAGAAATAAGTACACCATCGAAACCGCGCTAAAAAGTACATCTTATTTAGTATTTTACATTAATTTCTAGGATTATTCTATCACCCTCAAATCAAGTTTTATTTTTGCAAAATTTCGCCACTTACCATAAATTTGTTTATTTACTTCTGCGCTGCAAAGTTTTAACATAGAACTGCATATAGCACTGTTTTTAGATGTAATCTATAGCGATCTACACATTTCGCTGATCAAAATCTTCACATCTATAATAAGCTCTTTACGAGCTTAATTATTTATGAGCCTTACCATATGACTACGGCACTCGATCCGCTATGACGAGACGTTTTTAATGAGCGCTTTCTCATCCCTGTAAGTGGTTGTTTACTATTTTTTTTAATCTTTCAGTATTTGTGATATTAAACAATTTCGAAGTTACTATAAGTTTTGTGTCTCGTAACTTAAAATAAAGATCGATCTTTCAGAAGGTGCATATTGCTGACCAGAATCCACTGTCTCATCGCTCTTCACCGTAGGTTACATAGTTTTCTCGTAATGCGCGAAAAACCAAACATTGCCCCAAGCTGCGGGCCACGTGGCCGCCCGTCAGGGGAGGCATCCCGCCGACACGTTGCGAATCTCGCGCTTCCACGAATGGCGCAACATTCTCCTGCACTTGCACGGGATCTGTGGTACTAATTGAAGACTGACAGCTACGACCCACCTGCATTCGTTCATGCTTGATGTCTTCCCTGACGGCGATGTCATGTTTCAGCAGTGTAGCTTTCCGTGTCTCTGAACCAGAACCGTGCAACAGTGGTTCCAGGAACATTATAGAGAACTCAAGTTGATGTCTCAGAGACAAAATTCGACTCATGTAAATCCTATGGAACCCATCTGGGTAGCCATAGGGCGCCATCACCGCGTACGCAAATGAGCGGCCCGTTATTTACGCGAATTACATGACCAGTGCGCAGACATCTAGTGCCACATACCTCCATAAACCTATCAACAAAGTGTATGATACCTGATACTCAGAAACAGTGTTGTATTTCGTTCCAACGACGGAGAGACAAGCTATTCAGGAGGTGGTCGTAATGTTTCGGCTCATCAGTGTCATATGAAGTGGCTCAGCGTGTACTCGTGAAACATCATGATAGAAATTCGCGGTAAGCTGACCAAAGTGCTCTCATTCCCAGATGAAATAATATTGTGGCCGACTAACACAACAGGTGCACCACGTTTTGCCGACAATGCTGCAGCACGTAAACACGTTACGGCGACATTTGAGCCCTTCACAGAGCAACCGCAAATTTTTTCCCTCCCGCTAACGATCAACAGGCAATTAGCACTCTGTTAGCGAGGCGCGATCCCACATACCGGTTCCTTCCACACTGTTGATTATTTGTTCTGCCAGTAGTGTGCGTGCTGTTCTGCCATGTACCTTTCTCATTCACATTGCTCTACAAGGCACGATTTAGTGAATGAGTTAGCGGCTATAGTGTAGTGAGTACAGCATTGCTCTCTCCCCTAGATCGACGACACTAAGTTTGTAGAGTTAAGAAATTTTTGGCTTTTAGTCAAAAGAAATGTTTAACAAAATATCTTTGCAGTTTGATTACCAGTTCTGAATAATTGAGAGCAGCAATGACAAATAGTCTACGTGTTGTGCGTGAGAAAATTTCCGAGGTGTGCAAATTAGGTCAAAGATTGCAACAAGAACAAGTGCCAGTCTGCACTTTCGGCAGATGCCGTAGATGTACGTCAAAACAAAACAGGAAAACGAAATATCACTGCAGAAAGTGCAAAAGATGCATGTTTCTTGACCATATTGAAGTTTTTTGCAGGGACTGTGAATAATTGCGAAATGTGACATAATTGGTAACTGTATAAGTAATTTTTTCTGTCTTCTTCAGAGTTTCTCAACTTAGTTACATAAAGTGATGTATATATTGAGCAAATGTTTAAACGAAATGTTTGAATGTTCTTAGTTTATCAGTTATATGATAAGATGTGGCAGATATTAATTATTTGACCAAAGAGTTGCATAATAGTTGCTTAATGTTTGTTTACTGCCACATTTACTTGTAAACACTCCAAAGACAAAGGAAAATGATTGAAGAGCAGCTCTGTTCTCGTTTGTAATTTTAATACTAGTAAAACTACGTTCCTACAATTGTGTATTGTGTTGGTGTGAGACCTGCTTTATGAAACTTAAGTGACAGACGAAGTGTTAACAGTTTCATGTTGACATCGGTTCACCAATTTCTAATATCTGTGAGGAAACTCCAGATAAAATCATTTTCTATGACTCAGCTATAATCGGTTTCGCTCCACAATGAGAATTTGCAGATGCTATGTGCGACATTTAGTGAACCGGTTGTGATTTGTGCTATAAAATGTAACAGTGTCAAAAATAACCAAACTTTGTACTAAGTCAGTCAGCACCCTCTATAAATGGAAGGTCGTTTCCCCAACCAGAAAAAATTATGCACAGATTGGTCCCCAGTTTTTCAAAAGGAAATGAAGCTCCATGCTACTTTACAGAGCGTAGGGGAATGATGTGGGAGACCCGCACCACCGTACTAGGCGAGGTACTAATGGAGGTGGTTTGCCGTTGCCTTTATCCGACCGTAATGGGGATGAATGATGATGAATAAAACGACATAACAACACCCAGTGATCTCGGGGCAGGCGAAAATCCCTGACCCAACCGGACAGCTGTAAATCCGGAACAAGAACACATGTAGAGCAGCATTTACGACATTTGTGCTGATGATGCTCTAACGGCATCGACCACAGCATGGGCGGAGTGCAGTGTCTGGAGCGCCGGGCGCCCACAGTCCACGACCTGCTGACAGCAGCTCCCGTCGCCTCGTGCCTGCTTTCGTGCCGTCAAGTTCCGCGAGTCGATGGCCATGTCTGACGAGGAAAAAACATCGCAAACTTCGCCTCCTATTTTAAGCAGCAAAAAGCAAGATTTTAGGCCCAGCAATTGATCCTGGGCGGAGATTTGGATCACAATTCTGATAGTGTGCAGTCATGACCTCCGGAATGTACAGCTTCTAAACTTCGCGCGCTGCCTTTGTTTGTGATCCCCTCTGCCCCGCTGCAACTGCCTCATGATCGAACGCGAGGTACCATACAGAGGAGTGGCAACCACAACCGTGCTATTCGCGGAATGTTTAAGGCGAGGGCAGACCGGGGAGGAGGGGAACGTGTCTACGGAGCGTGAGCTGAAACATTTTCTTTTGTCCTTTGACACGAGAAGAGTACATAATATGTCAACATCACAGACATATATGTTCAACACTATGTCTCAAAATCAAGATGAATAAACCTAAGCAACTGACAATTTACACTGAACAGCCTAAGAAATTGGTACACCTGCCCAATATCGTGTAGAGCCCGCGCGAGCACGGCGTGGAATGGACTCGACAAATGTCTGCAGTAGTGCTGGAGAGAACTGACACCATGAACCTTGCAAGGTTGTCCATAAATCCGTATGAGTACGTGGGAGAGGAAAGCTCTTCTGAACAGCACGTTGCATGGCATACCAGATATGCTCAATAATGTTCATGTCTGGGGAGTTTGGTCGGCAGCGGAAGCGTTTAAACTCAGAAAAGTGTTCCTGGAGCCATTCTGTAACAATTCTGGACGTCTGGGTGTCTCTCTGTCCTGCAAGTCCGTCGGAATGCACAGTGGACATGAATGGATGCCTGTGATCAGACACGATGCTTACGTACGTCTCACCTGTCAGAGTCGTATGTGGACGTATCAGGGGACTCATATCATTCCAACTGCGCGCGCCCCACATTATTACAGAACTTGATATACAGACTCCGCGGATTCATGAGGCTGTATCCATACGCCCATCCGGTCGATACAATTTGAAACGAGACTCTCCTACCAGACAACATGTTTTCAGTGATCGACAGGCCAATGTCGGTGTTGACGGATCCAGGCGAGGTGTAAAGTTATATGTCGTGCAGTAATCAAGGGTACACGAGTGGGCCTTCGGCTCCGAAGGCCCATATTGACGATGTTTCGTTGAATGGTTCGTACGTTGATATTATTTGATGGCCCATCATTGTAATCTGCAGCAATTTGCGGAAGGGTTGCACTTCTTCAGTCGTCGTTGGTCCCGTTCTTCCAGGATCTTTTTCCTGCCACAGCGATCTCGGAGATTTGATGTTTTACCGGATTCCTGATATTCACGGTACACTCGTGAAATGGCAGCACGGGAAAATCCCCACTTTATCGTTACCTCGGAAATGCTGTGTCACATCGCTCGTACGCTGACTGTAACACCACGTTCAAACTCACTGAAATATTGTTAACCTGCTATCGTAGCAGCAGTAACCGTTCTAACAATTGCGCCAGACACTTGTTGCCTTAGAAGGGCGTTGCCGACTGCAGCGTCGTCATTTGCCTGCTTACTTAACTCTGTATTTGAATACGCATGCATATACCAGTTTCTTCGGCGCATCAGTCTATTATGAAATGTAGTTAATGTTTTTCGATTTACAAGTTAATCATGTCATTTATGTTGAAGAATAACGCAACTCCTTCATTTCAACTGTGTCATCTTTTCAGTATAAAGAAAAAACGCACAACAACGATGTCATTAATTAAATATCACTATGCTACTTCCTTAATGACACACCCATTCATTTCATTAAATTACACTGCATTTGTGAATCACAACATGAAATTGTTTAAAGCAAAGGAATCTCTGACGCCATCTACTGGTTGGAAAGCGCGCACTATAACACAGTGAACTAAGCAATACCGCTTGTTGGTTCGCCGACATTATGAACACGAAACTCTTACCACTTTCTTAAACTGTATTTGGCATTCGGGCATCAAACGGGTACTTCGCATTCGGGATTTAAACGCCTACATTAGATCGGAGCTATTGACAGACAATTGGCGCGTGCGAAGTTTAATAGCTCTACATTCAGAAGGTTATAACAGCGTATATCAGAATTACTGTCAAAATTCTCGAGCAGTATCGATTTCTGGGGGTGATATCTTACTAGTGTCCTATTTTCTCCTCAGAATATGATGTCAAGTTGGTGGTGAAATGTGTTTGAAATCTTATGGGACTTGACTGCTATGGTCATCAGTCCCTAAGCTTACACACTACTTAACCTAAATTATCCTAAGGACAAACACACACACCCATACCCGAGGGAGGACTCGAACCTCCGCCGGGGTCAGCCGCACAGCCCATGACTGCAGCGCCTGAGACCGCTCGGCCAATCGCGCGCAGCAAGCTGGTGGTGTTTCCTTGTCAGCCAGTAACGTCCTGAAAGCTTCCGTAGTAGCCTGAGGGTTCATGAACATGGAGGAAGGCGGCAGTGGCACACCTTCTCTGTAGTCAACTCCGGACAGCTGTAGTTAAGCGCCCAGGGCCAGCCAATGCTCATGACAGGCAGCTGGGTAATGTGGCTTTCCGTCTGCGTCTCACACAACCACGGGAGTCAGCACCGTACCGCTGACTGCTGACTGACTATCCAGGCACTTGGCAGTCGCACCATAGTCTGAGGTGTGAATGAAAGACTGCTCCGTACCGCTGGCATTGAGTAGAATGTCAACTAGCCAAATGGCGAGTCTCTTGTATATCTACGCATTATTATCGAAGGTCTAGCCAAGTCAGAAAATGTTCGATAGTACACTTCTCGTCTGGTAATGTAAATTGAAGAATATTTAATACGATGAATTCAATTTCCAGGAACTACATTTTTCTTTCAGATATTCTACTCGATGCGGAGTTAAACTCCATTCTTAAGAAAGAAACAGTAATTCTTAGCTCAACATATACTTCACCTTCTCACCCAGCGTTAAACGCAGCTGGACAACAGGCAACTATAAAAGAGTTCAGAATCACTGTACTATACTACTCAGTAAATAGCAATAAAGCTACAATTATGCTCTAATATTGGAGAGCATACTTAATGAGACTTCATACCGTTATTAGGTGACTAAACTAATGACTTCCCTAACCTTTTCTTCTATAAATGAACATTCCTATGCCATACTGAAGAATATTGGTAAAGCCACGGAATTGGTTGCCATACTCTTATTTCTGTTTCTGTCTGATTATCAACATTTCGTAAAGGTTACCATGTGAATGAGTCTGCAGTTCAGAATGTTACGTGTCTTGACAATAGAACTGACGTGGGTTGAGAACAAATATCCAAGTTAAGGTTGGTTACAGAGAACTGAACTAAAATCAACGTCTGTCATCTATCATTCAATTAATACACCCACAGTATTAATGTTGTATTGCTATACTCTTCTCATGTACATGCAAAATCATACTCAGTGCTTGCAGAAGGTAGCTAAAATTTTGTAATAGAGTAGCAGCTGTTGCCATAAGGCACCTAAAGCAAGTCTGGGATTAAGATAGTTGTTAAAGTACGTACTACAATATTTGTTTCAGAACCCTCAGCCTCCGGATTCCTGGATAAGTATTCGCGATGCAACAGTGCCAGGACCACAGTGCACCCAGAATGCATTGTTCGATCCGTCAATTCCTCCAGCTGGAAGCGAGGATTGCCTTTACCTCAATGTCTTCACACCAGAGGTAATGTGTCTCCTAACTGCAGCCACATATGTTAAAAGCCGAAGGGTAAATTGATATTCGCTATTTATCGTACCGTAGAGTACTGTTGTTGCTTTCTTTAATCGTTTTTTGCGGAAAAAACGGGAGAAATCGCATAAATTAACCAGTCTTGATATTCTCAATGTTTCTCGATCATTTCTTATGCGAGTTTTTCTATATCGATGAAACTGAAAAGATTTTGTAATGCACTACCAATAGTAGCATAGCCCCACCAGCTCTAACACTGAAAGTGTTCCTCGAGTTTAAGAAATGTATTACTCTCTGTGACCGAATTTATTGATTGTGTTGAAAAGTAATAATTTATTTGTTCTGATAACTTTTGTTTACTTGAGGCACACAGTACCTAATTGAAGCAAAGAGAGGTTACGGGATATAATAATTGTTTAGATATCATCTATTTGAATGACCTTAAATTGTTCGCTCGTTTCATATTTTAAGCCGGATGGATCATGAACTTTTCGATATAAGACTTTTCGATATAAACTTCTCCTTGCAATGACTAAGGCGTTTTACTTGACAAAGGAGTGATTTTTTTTAGAACTCCAGGTTTACTATTTTAATCCATTACATAATAAAATAAACGAAACTGTTTGATCGGCTATTTGCATTACTAAAATGGGCGAATTTTATTTTAAAACAGAAGTAGCTTGACCGATTCCTGTGATAAAGCTGCAGGCGCAGCCCCATCGTATGAAAATGATAATTGTAGCATTTTCGGAATTATTTCTACAAAGGTTCTCCGTAGTTCGACCCGTTCATCATATTTAGGACTGGATTTAATTTATTATAATGATACCAGAAATTCGACTGCAGCGTTGATCACACACAAACGACTTAGTAAAATTAGCTGCGAATTGTGCACTTCCTAATTATTCTCCTGTACTAACCTCTTCATCACAGTAGCACTTGCAGCCTACGTCCTCAATTATTTGCTGGATGTATCTCAATCTCTGTCTTCCTCTGTCTGTCTGTCTGTATTCCTTTACAGCTTCCTCTAGTACCACAGACGTTATTCCGTGACATCTTAAGAGGTGTCCCACGATCCTATCTCTTCTTCTTGTCAGTGTCTTCCATATATTCCTTTCCTCGCCGATTTTGCGGAGAACCTCCTCATCCCTTACCTTATCAGTCCACTTTAGTTTCTACATTCGTCTGCAGCACCACATTTTAAATGCTTCGATTCCCTTCTTTTCCGGCTTTCTCACAGTCCATACCAAGCTGTGCTCCAATCGTACATTGCCACAAATTTCTTCCTAAATTAAGTTCTATGTCTCATACTAGTTTACTTCTCTTTATCAGGAATACGATTTTTCCACTGTAATCTGCTTTTGATATCCTCCTTGATCCAACCATCATGGGTTATTTTGCGGCCTAGGTAGTACAATTCCTTGACTTAATCTACTTTGTGACCATCAATCTGATTTCTGTTTTTTGCTGTTCTCATTTCGGCTGCTTCTCGTAACTTTCTTCTTCGATTTACTCTCAATTCATATTCAGCACACATTATATTGTTCATTCCATTCAGTACATTCTGTAATTCTCCTTCACGTTCACTGAGGACAGCAATGTCATCAGCGAATTGTACACTGCTGGCCATTAAAATTGCTACACCAAGAAGAAATGCAGATGATAAACGGGTATTCATTGGATAGATATATTATACTAGAACTGACATGTGATTACATTTTCATGCGATTTGGGTGCATAGACCCTGAGAAATAAGTACCCAGAACAACCACCTCTGGCCGTAATAACGGCCTTGATACGCCTGGGCATTGAGTCAAAAAGAACTTGGATGACGTGTACAGGTACGGCTGCTCATGCAGCTTCAACACGATACCACAGTGCATCAAGAGTAGTGACTGGCATATTATGACGAGCCAGTTGCTCGGCCACCATTGACGAGATGTTTTCAGTTGGTGAGAGATCTGGAGAATGTGCTGGCCAGGGCAGCAGTCGAACATTTTCTGTATCCAGAAAGGCCCGTATAGGACATGCAGCATGCGGTAGTGCATTAACCTGCTGAAATGTAGGGTTTTGCAGGGATGGAGTGAAGGGTAGAGCCACGGGTCATAACACATCTGAAATGTAACGTCCACTGTTCAAAGTGCCGTCAATGCGAACAAGATGTGACCGAGACGTGTAACGAATGGCACCCCATACCATCACGCCGGGTGATTACGCCAGTATGGCGATGACGAATACAAGCTTCCAATGTGCGTTCACCGCGATGTCGCCAAACACTGATGCGACCATCATGATGCTGTAAACAGAACCTGGATTCATCCGTAAAAATGATGTTTTGCCATTCGTGCACCCAGGTTCATCGTTGAGTACACCATCGCAGGCGCTCCTGTCTGAGATGCAGCGTCAAGGGAAACCGCAGCCATGGTCTCCGAGCTGTTAGTCCATGCTGCTGCAAACGTCGTCGAACTCTTCGTGGTCATGGTTGTTGTCTTGCAAACGTCCCCATCTGTTGACTCAGGGATCGAGACGTGGCTGCACGATCCGTTACAGCCATGTGGATAAGATGCCTGTCAACTCGACTGCTAGTGATACGAGGCCGTTGGGATCCAGCACGGCGTTCCATATTACCCTCCTGAACCCATCGATACCATATTGTGCTAAGAGTCGTTGGATCTCGACCAACGCGAGTAGCAAATCTGCGATACGATAAACCGCAATCGCGATAGGCTACAATCGGAAACGTGATGGTACGCATTTCTCCTCCTTACACGAAGCATCAAAACAACGTTTCACCAGACAACGCCGGTCAACTGCTGTTTTTGTATGAGAAATCGGTTGGAAACTTTCCTCATGTCAGCACGTTGTAAGTGTCGCCAACGGCGCCAACCTTGTGTGAATGCTCTGAAAAGTTATTCATTTGCATATCACAGCATCTTCTTCATGTCGGTTAAATTTCACTTCTGTAGCACGTCATCTTCGTGGTGTAGCAATTTTAATGGCCAGTAGTGTATCATTGATATCCTTTTGCCTTGAATATGAATTTCACTCTCGAACCTTTCTTTAATTTCCATCAATTATTCTTCGATGTCTAGGTTGAAAAGAATGGGAAGGGGACGGTGGGAGGGGCGGGGAGGTGAGGGAGGGCAGGCAGTCAAGACTACATACCTGTCTTACGCTCTTTTTAATCCGAACACTTCATTGTAGATCTTCCACTCTTATGATTCCCTCTTGGTACATGTTCATATTGTACACAACCCGTCTTTCCCTATAGCTTAAGGGTATTTTTCGCAGGATTTCAAACATCTTGCACCATTTGACATTGTCTGACACTTTGTCGACAAATCCTATGAAGGTGTTTTGATTTTTCTTCGGTCTTGTTTCTATTATCAGACATAACGTCAGAACTATCCTTCTGGTTCGTTTCCCATACTCGAGCCAAACATCTCCTCATCTAACACTTGCTCAGTTCTCTTTTCCATTATTATGCGTACCATTCTCGTCAGCAACTTGGATGCTTGTTCTACTAAGCTGATTTTGCGATAATTCTCTCACTTGTCAGCTCTTGCAGCCTCCGGAATTGTGTGGATGATATTTTTCCGAAAGTCAAATGGTATGCCTCCAGACTCATGCACTGTACACATCAACGTGAGTAGTCATTTTGTTGTCACTTCCCACAGTAATTTTAGAAATTCGGATGGAATGTTGTCTGTCACGCCTTATTTGATTAGAACGCTGCCAAAGTTCTTCTAAATTCTGGTTGTAATATTCGATCCCTATCGCTTCTATATCGACTAGCTCTTCTTCTTCTGTCACTTTATCAGACAAGAATTCGCCCTCACACAGCCCTTTAATGTACTCCCTCCACCTATCTCCTCTATCGTCTGCGCTTAACCGCGTAATTCCCCTTGCACGCTTAATGTTACCACCTCTGCAATTAATTTCACGGAAGGTTGCTTTGACCTTTCTATATGCTGAGTCAGTCCTTCCGACAATCATTTCTTTTTCTGTATCTTCACACTTTTCGTGCTCATTTTTGTACTTGCTTCTTTCATCGATCGACAGAAGTATTTCTCCTGTTACCCATGGGTTCTTCGCAGTGACCTTCGATGTACCTATGTTTCTCTTTCCAACTTCTGTCACAGCCCTTTTTAGAAATGTCCGTTTTTGTTCAGCTGAACTGCCTGCTGAGTTATTCTTCACCGCAGCAGCTAAAGTGTAGAGAACTTGAGACGTATGTCTGTATTCCACAGTACTTCCGTAACCCACTTCCTTGCGCATTGTCTCCTAAACTTCATTCTACTCTTAATTACAACTAAATTGTGGACCGAGTCTATTTCTGCTCCGGGTAGGCCTTACACTCCTGTATCTGATTTAGGAATTTCTGCCTGACCGTCATGTAACCTAACTGAAATCTTTTCGTATCTTCCGGCTTATTCCAAGTATATCTCCTCCTCTTAAGCAGAGTTTTCACTGTTACTAGCTGAAATTTATTTCAGAATTCAATTAGTCTTTCTTCTCTCTCATTCTATTGCCAAGCCCATATTCTCCGGTAACCCTTTCTTCTGCTCCTTCCCTTAAAAGCGCATTCCAGGCCACCATGATTCTTGCATTTCCATCTCCCTTTGCGATACTGAATTACCCGTTCCACATCTTCATATACTTCTCTTCATCTTCAGCTTGCGATGTAATCATGAAACGGTAGTCTCGATGAACCCGATTTTTGAACCTGAGAATTAAATTTTGTTGAGCGCAACGTCTCTTAGGAGCCTCTATATTTCGACCAATAACTTACTGTGTGCAACAAGGGAGTCTTCATTTCTTCATGACACTTGATGTGACAATTCTTTGCGATGTTACAGTGATGGAGGTCTAAGTGATTCTTTTCCGTTGGCTGATGCGCGCGTATTTCGTAAGTCCCCGAAAAATAAAGCAAATTAGGCAAAATGTGCTATACGTTAGTACAATCGGACGTAAGAGCTACGGGACACAAAAATTTCAGATACATTGTCTGCCTGTTTTCGTATCAACATACCACTGTATCGTCGTAATGGCTCTGATACAAAATTCAGTATTAGCATTATCTGTGTTTTCAGGTGAATCCAAGTAGGCGGCTGCCAGTGATGTTCTGGATCCACGGAGGCGGCTGGATCTCAGGAGGCGCCAACTGGGTTGAACCCAATTTTATTCTGGACCACGATGTTGTGATGGTTGCTATTAATTACCGGCTCGGCCCACTGGGTAAGTAGTTTCAAAAGACAACCCCCGCAAAACAGGTTTGCGTTAATGGTTTTTTATGCTGATATTTAACTGCAACTTGTTAACGGTACCCTACGCCGCTAGATATATTGCTTCAGAGCCTTCTTCCCCTTCTCCTCCCCCCTCCCACCCCCAAAGAATTTATCGCGTCTAGTACGGGGTCCGCCTTTACAGAATTCCGCAAATTTTATTTTTTAATCTTTGTAGCCGGATGCCCTTCTTGGTGCCAGAGTCACCAAGGTAACAGAAACGAGGGAAGTAGTGTGCTCCATCTGTCTGTGAACAGTGTAAACTACACTCCTGGAAATGGAAAAAAGAACACATTGACACCGGTGTGTCAGACCCACCACACTTGCTCCGGACACTGCGACAGGGCTGTACAAGCAATGATCACACGCACGGCACAGCGGACACACCAGGAACCGCGGTGTTGGCCGTCGAATGGCGCTAGCTGCGCAGCATTTGTGCACCGCCGCCGTCAGTGTCAGCCAGTTTGCCGTGGCATACGGAGCTCCATCGCAGTCTTTAACACTGGTAGCATGCCGCGACAGCGTGGACGTGAACCGTATGTGCAGTTGACGGACTTTGAGCGAGGGCGTATAGTGGGTATGCGGGAGGCCGGGTGGACGTACCGCCGAATTGCTCAACACGTGGGGCGTGAGGTCTCCACAGTACATCGATGTTGTCGCCAGTGGTCGGCGGAAGGTGCACGTGCCCGTCGACCTGGGACCGGACCGCAGCGACGCACGGATGCACGCCAAGACCGTAGGATCCTACGCAGTGCCGTAGGGGACCGCACCGCCACTTCCCAGCAAATTAGGGACACTGTTGCTCCTGGGGTATCGGCGAGGACCATTCGCAACCGTCTCCATGAAGCTGGGCTACGGTCCCGCACACCGTTAGGCCGTCTTCCGCTCACGCCCCAACATCGTGCAGCCCGCCTCCAGTGGTGTCGCGACAGGCGTGAATGGAGGGACGAATGGAGACGTGTCGTCTTCAGCGATGAGAGTCGCTTCTGCCTTGGTGCCAGTGATGGTCGTATGCGTGTTTGGCGCCGTGCAGGTGAGCGCCACAATCAGGACTGCATACAACCGAGGCACACAGGGCCAACACTCGGCATCATGGTGTGGGGAGCGATCTCCTACACTGGCCGTACACCACTGGTGATCGTCGAGGGGACACTGAATAGTGCACGGTACATCCAAACCGTCATCGAACCCATCGTTCTACCATTCCTAGACCGGCAAGGGAACTTGCTGTTCCAACAGGACAATGCACGTCCGCATGTATCCCGTGCCACCCAACGGGCTCTAGAAGGTGTAAGTCAACTACCCTGGCCAGCAAGATCTCCGGATCTGTCCCCCATTGAGCATGTTTGGGACTGGATGAAGCGTCGTCTCACGCGGTCTGCACGTCCAGCACGAACGCTGGTCCAACTGAGGCGCCAGGTGGAAATGGCATGGCAAGCCGTTCCACAGGACTACATCCAGCATCTCTACGATCGTCTCCATGGGAGAATAGCAGCCTGCATTGCTGCGAAAGGTGGATATACACTGTACTAGTGCCGACATTGTGCATGCTCTGTTGCCTGTGTCTATGTGCCTGTGGTTCTGTCAGTGTGATCATGTGATGTATCTGACCCCAGGAACGTGTCAATAAAGTTTCCCCTTCCTGGGACAATGAATTCACGGTGTTCTTATTTCAATTTCCAGGAGTGTATATTCTGTGTGTAGTCGTTATTTTAACTGTTGGTGTGCCGTATTGTCTAATGCAGAAGTTGGGCAACAGTCCAGCATTTCCATAAACAATCGTGAGAAACCATCTAAAAGCCACATGCACAATAAGACTGTAAACTGCCTCAGGATCTATAGTTCAGCATTCCCGTAGTCGAGTCTATGAGCTGTACTGCCAAAGCATAGCTATTGTGGTTTCTGTGATTTTGTAACTAATTGGCCTGATAGCCAGGTGTGCTAAGACGTCGCTTCCGGGATGGGGAGGTACGGTGGCCGTAGGCCCCGTATCGAATCCGGGCGGCTGCACGCCGGCCAGTCTGGATGTGATTTTCAGCCGGTATCCCACATCCAACTAGGTGAATACCGGGTTGGCACCCAATGCGCGCCTCAACTACACCATTTGCAAGCATTTATAAAAGTTTCGCTCACTTTCATAACAATAACACTACACAAGGTCCGTTGTAGTACACATATTCTCGACTGATGACCTCAGAAGTTAAGTCGCATAGTGCTCAGAGCCATACACATATTCTGCCCCTGGGGATAACGGGATGGCGACAAGAAGGGCATCCGGCCGCGACTTAAATTAACCATACCAAATGCATTGATAACCATGCCTACCCAGCACCGATGCGGATGGAAGGCACAAGAAAAAGAAAGAATGTTTTTTTTTGTAACTTCCTCTTATTCTTCACACAACTAGGTCACGTGAAGGCTTATTATTCACTTTATCCGACATTCTCACTGCTCACTATAGAAGAAGCTATGGATTAAAATTAACAACTGAGACAAAACGTAAATATGTCACGCACTGCACTGCTGCCAGTCACGGGCCTTTCGGTTCTGCAACGCGTCTTCACGCAAGACAAAAGCGAAGTGCAAAACAAATTGTAATATTTACTGAAAATACACACATGTTTAAACGCGCTCGAAATATTTAATCTGACATAGCAAATGTTAGATACAAGTAACTGCGACGTCTAATGTAGTTGTCATATCATAAGACTCAAGTTGCCGAGAGTGACTGTGTAACCAGCGCCTTTCAGTTGCCTGGATCGAAATACCTAACTTTCAACGTTATTTTACTAAAAGTAGTGAAGAGAATCTAGTTGGTCGTAGTGGAAGCTCTTTTCCCACATGTAATATTACTCGTAGTGAATGTGACATTGTTACGAATGACATTGTGTTTGAATTATACGTTGTCTGTGTACTGATAATGTTCATTACGACGTCCTTAGATTTTTAACTCCTTTTGATTGGAATATCGTTAATACAGTAATAGTATGTAGGTTCGTCCCTTTCGAGATAGGCTAGCGCGTAGAGGAAGAATGCCTCGCGTTATAATCGGCTCCAGAAGTCTATGTAATTTAGTTGTTGATTGTCATCTTTGCTTAGACAACCATCAATGATGCTTCATCTGGTGTCAGCTGAATTCAGTGATTCAGTAGTTTTAGCATTATCAGTCAATATGAAATGAAATACTTTCCAGCTTATTGTACTATGTTGTTGCGTGTACGTAATCGGAGTAAAGTATTTTTTATTAAAAATTAAGACAATAGCACATTCGGTTTTTGAAAATATATGGAAATCTATATCCGTGTATTGTTTCAGAAATGTGTGATACAGTGAGTGGTAAAACTGGGTTGAGCGGTGAGTGGTAAATATTCTTCAGAATTTTCATTTAATCAAAAATCAAATGCAGTTACACACTGAATTTCCGGAATTTTAAAAATGGCATTGTTTTTAAAATTGCAACATTCAATAGTAATAACAGACAGCCTAAGAATTGGTTAAGAGTTCCAAGGCGTTACAATAGACACGAAAAATTTCCAAAATGTATAGCAGATCCCAAGGATGCCCACTAAATGTTATAAACAATGAACTTAGAGAGACCAGCCAACCAAAAACAAATACAATTAATAAAGAAAATTCTAAAATGCGTAACAGACTCAAAACAAAGTATTACAACCTGTACGACGTATTTTAACAGTCAAGTGTACTCTTCTAGTAATCGTATCGATGCACATCTGACTATATCCAAGCACTTTCAGACACCGTACTTATACTACGCAAAGGTAGAATCTGTCAGACTTTGAAGACGCTCGGTTGTGTCTCATCCAATAAACAACCTCTCTATGCCACTAACGGCCAGTTCCTACGAGATAAATAAACAGTCTTAGATATGTTTACTCAAACAGGTACTGACAATGTGACACCACCTGGAAAAAAAGAACATAGGAGCTAGGCAGGCTCAGTTTCGTCTTTCTGCAGCGTAACTTATATTTATAAAGCTAACTTTGTTACACAATAGTGACTCCTCATAAACATCTTACTTAGACAAAAATAAGATAAAAATATGAACTAGGATTATTCGATAAATGTTTGTTCCTACTTCAGAGCGGTATCAGATGGGAAAATTAGTCTGACTAATGTAATGAAAATGGAAATTTCAAATACTACTTTGTTAAGAGTAGTCACTATGACAAGCCTTCACATAGATTAAAACGACACTAACCATCTGCTACACTTAATAAAGTCACGTTCTGCTCGATTCTTGAAATGACAATACAAAAAAAATAAACATTACCAACCTCTTTGGTGAATGAAACAACGACTTAATAGCTCCCAATCGCTGCGTAAGCATGGAACGCGACCGTAATCAAAATGCTGTATACTGATCTCAATCTAATCGTCACTCTGGCGCGTGGTTTGTAGGAAAACTTAATCAGTCACACGGCCTCTGCTTAACATACCAAAGCACGAGTAAATCAATAACACCTTATCTTGTATCGTTGAGTAGGTTAAAGAGAGTGTAGCGGCATCTGCTTGTTGTAGTCAGTTCAGAAATGTAGTTCGCTCTCTCAGTACCAGTTCCAGTATTATGCACTCCTGTTCAGCTGAGTGGCAGCAGAACTGGCAGACC
The DNA here is from genome assembly GCF_023898315.1 of Schistocerca nitens. Lineage (NCBI taxonomy): Eukaryota > Metazoa > Arthropoda > Insecta > Orthoptera > Acrididae > Schistocerca > Schistocerca nitens. The sequence continues at coordinate 597,731,328 of NC_064617.1, forward strand.
ACAGCCAGTCTGATCGAAAAGAACTCTCAAGTGGCTTCATGCGGCTCAAGGCTGTCTGCCGCATAAACTCACAATAACAGGTACGGCATACGTAAAACTGCTCAGCGGCGACTTACTCGCTATAACATGCACTGCATTACGTGGGGATACGTCTTTAAGACTGACCACATCTAACAAATGACTGACTCCGAACAACTGTCTCTCCTTCTTCCTTTCAAATTCTATGTGCTCACTTGGCACGACCGCACCCTAGCGTTTCATCGACGGAGTTACCGGCTCCAATGGCCACAATTCAGGACTACCCATATAGCAGGGAAATATCATAATGGATCAACTTTCCATCGTAAAATAAAAGACAAAGAGCTCTCCTGCAATCGATGGGATAAATATATGATGCAAGTGCGATTATCGACAGACACCTTTCATAGCTACGGCCACAGCGCCACGTACAAGCTTGCAATAACCGTAATAAATTTTACATGAAAGCTTACATTAAATAATGGCACACACAGTCTCGCCAAAAAGACTGTTCTAATTTAGCAACAATATTTGTAGAATATTAATAGATTCAACCAGTATCTAAGCAGTTTCAAAATAAGAGACGCTTTCACAAGCTCTCAAAATAATTTAGACCTTATACACAGAAAGGGTTTATGGCAACAACATTAACCAGAAGAAGTAAGATTTGGAAGACAATTACTGCACAAGAAAACAAAATCTAGACAAAAGCACTCTAGCTGAAGATATTTCAAGGGTTTGTTCCAATCTTACACGCTCACGTGATCTGGCTACAGGTGCAATAACATGTGAAGTTCACTGTTTCATTTGGAACAGCTACACTGAGTAAACAACACACCACATTCAGAAACAGCCGAAATTTTGTAACAGGAGCATTTAATCACTAATCGCTCTAGCACTGACGAGCACCGTACGTACAGAGAATTAATTCTGCTCTCTCCTATGTATCTAACAATCCTAAAAACATAAGTGGAACTCTTTGCCTTGAATAAATTGCCTAATTTTTCTGAAACTGTAACCATTCGTTTGTCTCTATATATACATCAAATTTACCGATTTCCGTCCCATACGTACAACTGCAGCGTGGTGCATCGCCTTTTATCGGGTTTATTTATTTATTTATTTATTTATTCTCCAGAGTGTCATGTAGACGGCAAAGTCTTAAGCAGTACAGCACATAAATCTGTATTACCATGGATACTATCTGTACATTTTCAACACATGGTCACAATACAGGGTGATTCAAAAAGAATACCACAACTTTAAAAATGTGTATTTAATGAAAGAAACATAATATAATCTTCTGTTATACATCATTACAAAGAGTATTTAAAAAGGTTTTTTTTCACTCAAATACAAGTTCAGAGATGTTCAATATGGCCCCCTCCAGACACTCGAGCAATATCAACCCGATACTCCAACTCGTTCCACACTCTCTGTAGCATACCAGGCGTAACAGTTTGGATAGCTGCTGTTATTTCTCGTTTCAAATCATCAATGGTGGCTGGGAGAGGTGGCCGAAACACCATATAGTTAACATACCCCCATAAGAAAAAATCGCAGGGGGTAAGATCAGGGCTTCTTGGAGGCCAGTGATGAAGTGCTCTGTCACGGGCTGCCTGGCGGCCGATCCATCGCCTCCGGTAGTTGAACCAATTTCAGACGATAAGGTTTCATAACTAACCTTTTTCGTAAGACTCTCCATACAGTTGATTGTGGAATTTGCAGCTCTCTGCTAGCTCTGCGAGTCGATTTTCCTGGGCTGCGAACAAATGCTTGCTGGATGCGTGCTACATTTTCATCACTCGTTCTCGGCCGTCGAGAACTTTTCCCTTTGCACAAACACCCATTCTCTGTAAACTGTTTATACCAACGTTTAATACACCACCTATCAGGAGGTTTAACACCATACTTCGTTCGAAATGCACGCTGAACAACTGTCGTCGATTCACTTCTGCCATACTCAATAACACAAAAAGCTTTCTGTTGAGCGGACGCCATCTTAGCATCAACTGACGCTGACGCCTAGTCAACAGCGCCTCAAGCGAACAAATGTACAACTAAATGAAACTTTATAGCTCCCTTAATTCGCCGACAGATAGTGCTTAGCTCTGCCTTTTGTCGTTGCAGAGTTTTAAATTCCTAAAGTTGTGGTATTCTTTTTGAATCACCCTGTATAATAAAAATTATCCGAGGAATTAAAAAGCGTGGAAGGTGGCTATAATTTCGCACCTTACAAGCACCCATCCACATACTTTGCCGTGATCTACAAACAACATTAGGTGTCATGTGATAGTTTGTACATCGTATGTAAGAATATATAAAGGAGACTGACACTGTCACGTGCGCCTTGTAAATAACTGTTAACCCTTATTGCATGAAAGGTGACGAAGTGTCTTTATTATCGTACTAGTAGACGTTGGAACGACAGGCAGAACTCAAGCTCTGGGTGGAAGGCCCGCACAGGTGTTGGTCAAGCTTAAACACAGGAAGTAGCTAGACGGACGCCGTGGCACCTGAGCTCTAGAGCACAATTGGGTGACGGCCAGCCGCTATTGTAGCCGGACGGGAAGGATAACCGGATGATACTTCCGAACTTAGCAAATCTTGGACGCAGGTGAGAGGAACGAAGAAGCGGCACCTCGGAAACCACGCAAGCTGGGTTATTTTCAAGGATTTTTACTCAGAAGCGTGCCATTGTACGAGTATAGGTTTTTCCTCGCAAACTTTCAGCGCTGGACGACAAAAGACTAAAATATGGTTGGTTGGCGTTCGGAAGAATCTCTAGAGAGGGAGAATATTCCGTGGTTTTGGGAATATGAATCGTTTTCGGAATTACAATGGTGGGGAGCTGAGCCTTGCTGGGAAGCCAGGAGTGGAGAGAAGAGGTCCTCCGTTGTGAGCGCCCACGTGTGTGCTGTCTTTGCTCTCAGGAGAGTTTATAGTTAGAACAGTTAGGAACTGTACTGTTGCAAACCTATACGACTCTGGTCTTCACCTCCGGGTTGGAAGTCGTCGTTGAGTACGCTGCGTTCATAATTGAGAGAACTTCCTCTGCCTATACTTACGTTGAGACGTTATCTGAACTTCGTCCTTGCGGTTGGGAGTTTGCGTTTCTCGTCTGTAGAACACAGAGAGGAGATGGCCTTCTGCCTTCTGCCGTCCTAGTGTTTCAAAGAGTTTATTTGTGGCTGGAGTTCATCCATCGTCGCAGTCGAGTACGAGAACCATCACTTCGACGCACCGGACGCAGTACATACTGTGATATCGCAAATTGCTTCGGCTTATTAGGGCTATGAAAGCTAAACAGCTGTGATCACGTTAGTTTATTTCCACTGACGTTCCACCCCACCGTAGATCATCTTTGAAAGTAGTGTCTTCTAGTGTTGGGTACGTAGATTATGTCAGTCATTCCGCCTTATTGATATTAGACCGCGCAGTTATAGTAACGGACAGAGTTGCGCAATTGATTAGTAATTTTGCTTAGGAAATGTAAACTTTGTAATATAAAGTTTTTTTTTAAATCTACAATAAATATATAAGCAGGTATACCGTTCATCATTTAGTAGGATTAGTTGCCTTCATCATTCATGTTTAGATTGTAATTTATAGAATTAAGAGATCCTAAGATCTGCTTTAGCGGATAGTCAGACAGGGCCAAATTTTAATGTTAGCGTTTATTACTCTCCGTTGCGCACATTCATTTTACACCCGCATGGAGTAGCATCATGGAAACTTTGAAAATTTTTCTGAATATTAAGCGCTCAATTCAACAGCCATTGTACTTTGAAGAGTGACACTTGTTATATGCTTATATTTTTCCAGGTTTTAGATAACTGTTCATAGTAATTACGTAATGCGTAGTCAGTATACAGCAGACTCTCACGTGGATGTTAATCCATCGTTTACTTTTAATGAGCAACAGCATTAAACTATTACTGTTTGTCATGAAACATAGAAGTGGTAAATTATGCAGCTCGTTAGGTATGTTAGTGTTGTTGCAACAGATTATACAAAGAGATTCCAATTTGAGAACCTGCATACACAGACAATTAACTGGAGTCGGAAGTGTCACTTGAGCATATAGCCTCATCAGCTTTTACAGGTCAAACGTATTGCAGAACTGAATTTCGAATTGAAAGACATGTTTTAATGAAACCATACTATAGGAATTCAAGCTAATCATGAAAAATCTACAAATGCTATGTAATAGCTCAAAAGACGGATCCTGAAGAACGCTTACACATCTCACTAGATACTCGCTACTTTTTTAATGATTTCTGCATCTCACCACGTGTTTCATTTTGTTTTGAGTTTCGCAGCTCCGTTATAGAAACAAAAAAAATGTTTTGATGAACTAAGTAATCTAATTTAATGAATATTGCTCTAAATATAAGAATTTATTGGTATGAAAGAATTTGGCTTTTGAGAACATCTTTCAAATGAAAATTCGGTTTATGTGGATGAGATAGATGCAAACTTTGTAAACGTCACTACAAATATTGGGATTTAGGTTATGACATGTTCGATATGCCTACCATCATTGTCGATGATGTGGCGCAGACGAATAGCGAAATCCTGCATGATCAGCTAGAGCGTCGGAACATCGATGCTTTTGATGACTTCCTGAATGGCTGTTTTCAGCTCAGCAATGGTTTTGGGGTTACTGCTGCACACTTCGTCGTTAATATAACTCCACAAAAAGGAGTCGCATGTGACCAGATCCAGGGCGAATCGATGCCCATGTCAGTGACCTCTGGGTACCCCAGGGCCAGCCAGCATGCAGTCCCCAAAGTGCTCCTCCAGGACATGAAACACTCTCCTGCTTCGATGGGGTCGGGGTCCGTCTTGAATGAACCACATATTGTCGAAATAAGGGTAACTTTGAATAATGGGGATGAAATCATCTTCAAAAATCTTCACGTACCGTTCGCTAGTCACTGTGTCATCAAGTAATATCGCACTAATCCTTTTGTGATTGGAGATGGCGTCGTCGCTAAAACAAACCACACATAACATACTAATCCCCATAATGCCCTGATGGCAAGGGTGCAGTTTGAACGCCCCAACACAAACCGTTCAGAAGTTAAGACAATTTTATTTCATACACTTGAATAATTGTGACCCTGTATATTGGTTGTGTTACACAATGCATGTGAACGTACTCATAGTGTGTCGTATATAGTGGTCTATGTGCTGTGTGTACTACTGTACGATTTAAAGGTTTATTGAGCACGGAGGACGAGGCCTCTGCAGGGAACTACGCCCTAAAGGACCAGGTGGCAGCCCTGAGGTGGGTCAAGGACAACATCGCGGCGTTTGGCGGCGACCCCGGCAACGTGACCATCTTCGGACAGAGCGCGGGAGGCGCGAGCGTGCACTACCACATGCTGTCGCCTCTCTCCAGAGGTGAGTTACTTCACGAAGGGGCTACGTACTGTAACGGTCGAAACGTCTTCATTTGTGTACGTTAGTGAGGACTGGGAACAAATGGAAAACATTTAACAGTAGCGTTGGTAAAAAAAAATTCAGTATCTAAAAAAAGCTTTCGGAGGAAATCGACTTAAACTGAAAACACTAAATGTATTCACAGTTGCGAATATGGACCGATCAGCTGTATAATGGAACGACGACACTGGATATCTATGCTAGACTGGGACTCGATTCCGGATTTCCCGCCTATCGCGCGGTCGCCTCGCCGTTGTATATCCGAGCATGCTTGCGGCCAGACCCAAACAACAATGTGTCTACAACCTGCACTCGTACATCCATGGTACATATTCCTGTACAGGGGAGACATTTTAACTGAAAGTCGCTTCCCCGTTGTTGGCGGATAAATATGAAATTGCAGTGCCTCTGTTGTTCAGAACTACAGTGCAAAGTTCCTTCAGACAATCACGCATGTCCGAAGGAAGAGTCACTGCGGCAACTGCAGCCATTATGAAATACATGTATTTACAATTGCGAGTATGAACAACCATCAGCTGCACAATGGAATGATGACAATGAAAATTTGGGCCGGCGTACCCGCCTGACGCGAGCCTATGTTGTTCATTAATCCGATGCTAAGTTCCTTCGGACAGGCACTGCAATTTCGAATACGTCCGCCAACACCGGGCAAGCGACTTTCAGTTAACATGTCTCCCCTGTACAGGAATACACGTAATGTATGCATGAGTGGTGTAGCCGTGAATCGTGCTCGGATAGCCGAATGGGAAGGCTACCGCTCCCGATAAGCAGCAAATCGCGGTCCGGTAATAATTTTCCTTGTCGTCAGTCCATTCTACAAGTCATGTTAGTCCATATTCGCAGCTGCGAATATATTTCGTGTACAACTATGTAATGGTGTAGTTTAGGTAACCAGGTCTCATAGGCTGAGACCAATCAACTTGGTGGGCTCACGTTTTTAAGTAATCGGCTGCGAAAATAGCTTTGTCAAAATGACACTGTTGCACAACGGTTAAGGTGATGTTTTAGTATGTGGGTTCGAGTCCTATCATGTGTTATTTTTTGATGCCGTAGCTTAACAGATAAGGTGGTAGGCTGCAGTTCGTGGGTTCGAGTTCCGTCAGGTGCTATTTCTTACATTTTATGAAATGACTGCGATCGTTGTTTTGATATAATTAATTGGTTTAAAAATATATTTTATAATACTTTGCTGTGTCAATTTAGTCATCCTATTAGTTTTTTATTTGCTAGCGTTTTTTCTTCTTTTCTTTCTTTTGTCCATTTGGAACCCTTGTCCATGTGATTAAATATTTTCATTAATTTGTCGTGATTTGTTAACATTTGCAAATACCGACGTACCGGCTAAAAACGAACGAGGAAATAATTTACTGGTATTGCCCGTGCAATACGGTTCGAAGTTTATTTTTCATCACAAGATGTATATGTTCTGGATTGCTAATCGTCATATAAACCTTTAAAACAAAAATTCATGTCGAACATTTTACGAAGTAAGCTGATGACAATTTAAATGAAAGAATATTTTATGAATAGAAAGTCAAGCAAAATGAGTAACAGTAATGAATATTATAAAACAGACAAATATAAAATGACCAAGAAGGACTAATTAAATCGAAGTATAAGCATAATTAAACTCTGATGGACAAAGATTCCAAATCAAGAGAGAATGAAAGGAAGAAAAAGTGGAAGCATGTAAAAATTAGGATAGTTAAAAGTGACGTGGCAGAGGATTAGAAATACAAACCTTTATATTCAAACGAATAACCTGAAACGATTGAAGAATTCAGTTGTTTCGACGAAGATGTAAAAGAAAATAATAGCACACGACAGGTTTCAAAGCCATAACCTAGAGCATACCAACCAGATAATTACAATAGCATTCTCTACTTTGATTTATACTGCATTTTCGTATTAAATATTTTAAAACAGGGTTCCATACACAACGCCACACAGCACTGTCCAGGCTGATAACGTGTTTCCTTCCGAAATGCTTTCCCACTTTCTTTGATTTTGAAGAACAAACTTAACAAAAACAGGAGGCATATTTTTTGCTTGTGGGTGGGAGATATTGCAGGAAATGTCGCTGTGTCAGTCAGCCTACAGGCCCGTTTCGATTATTTGGGACTGCTGGCAAGATTGGAAATGAAATCAGTTATTGCCATTTTCTTGGTCTGAAATGAACTGCCTAACAAAAATGCATTTGACACTCCTAGTAAGAGCAAATGAAGAACAGTTTCGCAACCATGAAATGAGAGCTATTTTCAAGGCTCTAAAAGATCACATTCTGAAATCCGATTTTGTAAATTACTTGCAAACGCACATCCGTCAGGGTAAATGGCGGCGAAGTATGTTGCCTGACACCCTTGGCCTACACCACGGTATAACTGGCTTCAGAAATTCGGTCCCACTCCTGGAGACATGTTCGTGTCAGTTGACTAAACATTCCGTGTGCAGATGTAGTGAACGGCTTCCTTACAACTGAACAAAGTACACACGCTCTCACTTGAAAAAAATGGTTTTGTGTACCCTATAAAGCCACTGCTGCTGTTATTGTTAAAGGGCAGTAGGTGACCGAGTATACTGATCCATACTTCCGTTTCACTGCGTTCAAAAGAGGAAAGGCCGCTGGACCTGATCGGATACCAGTTCTACTGTACACAGAGTACGCGAAGGAACTTGCCCCCCTTCTTGCAGCGGTGTACCGTAGGTCTCTAGAAGAGCGTAGCGTCCCAAAGGATTGGAAAAGGGCACAGGTCATCCCCGTTTTCAAGAAGGGACGTCGAACAGATGTGCAGAACTATAGACCTATATCTCTAACGTCGATCAGTTGTAGAATTTTGGAACACGTATTATGTTCGAGTATAATGACTTTCCTGGAGACTAGAAATCTACTCTGTAGGAATCAGCATGGGTTTCGAAAAAGACGGTCGTGTGAAACCCAGCTCGCGCTATTCGTCCACGAGACTCAGAGGGCCATAGACACGGGTTCACAGGTACATGCCGTGTTTCTTGACTTCCGCAAGGCGTTCGATACAGTTCCCCACAATCGTTTAATGAACAAAGTAAGAGCATATGGACTATCAGACCAATTGTGTGATTGGATTGAGGAATTCCTAGATAACAGAAAGCAGCATGTCATTCTCAATGGAGAGAAGTCTTCCGAAGTAAGAGTGATTTCAGGTGTGCCACAGGGGAGTGTCATGGGACCGTTGCTGTTCACAATATACATAAATGAGCTGGTGGATGACATCGGAAGTTCACTGAGGCTTTTTGCAGATGATGCTGTGGTGTATCGAGAGGTTGTAACAATGGAAAATTGTACAGAAATGCAGGAGGATCTGCAGCGAATTGACGCATGGTGCGGGGAATGGCAATTGAATCTCAATGTAGACAAGTGTAATGTGCTGCGAATACATAGAAAGATAGATCCCTTATCATTTAGCTACAAAATAGCAGGTCAGCAACTGGAAGCAGTTAATTCCATAAATTATCTGGGAGTATGCATTAGGAGTGATTTAAAATGGAATGATCATATAAAGTTGATCGTCGGTAAAGCAGATGCTAGACTGAGATTCATTGGAAGGATCCTAAGGAAATGCAATCCGAAAACAAAGCAAGTAGGTTACAGTACGCTTCTTCGCCCACTGCTTGAATACTGCTCAGCGGTGTGGGATCCGTACCAGACAGGGTTGATAGAAGAGATAGAGAAGATCCAACGGAGAGCAGCGCGCTTCGTTACAGGATCATTTAGTAATCGCGAAAGCGTTACGGAGATGATTAAACTCCAGTGGAAGACTCTGCAGGAGAGACGCTCAGTAGCTCGGTACGGGCTTTTGTTAAAGTTTCGAGAACATACCTTCACCGTAGAGTCCAGCAGTATATTGCTCCCTACTACGTATATCTCGCGAAGAGACCATGTGGATGAAATCAGAGAGATTAGAGCCCACACAGAAGCATACAGACAATCCTTCTTTCCACGAACAATACGAGACTGGAATAGAAGGGAGAACCGATAGAGGTACTCAGGGTACCCTCCGCCACACACCGTCAGGTGGGTTGCGGAGTATGGATGTAGATGTAGATGTAGATGTAGTTTTACCGTCCACTGGAAAGAGGCTAGGCAATTTTTGTTAACTATTTTACTTCCTTAACGAAACTTATTTTTGTTCTTCTATATGATATGTTTCTTTCTCCGATGTTAAGTAATTGACGTGCACCAGATGAATTTGCAGCATGCACCTAGCAACATGTTCCGTTAACGTTTTTGTCTCCATTTCCACAGAAATCAGGCATTTACTGGCGGGAACATCTTAAACAACGGGTATATGGTTACGCCAGCACTTTTCTCCGCTGTGACATTATTTGTTTTAGAAAATAGCACTGTGAGCAAATGGTCGGCTATTCTGCATGCATCATGGATGTTTATGTGACCATTACAAAACAAATATTTCCGAAGAACCCCTTAAATCATGATTTCCAAGACTCAGCACTCGTCCAGAAATAATCTGATGCACCGACTGCTATCGGATATAAGAATTAATGCATTTATTCTAATAATAGGGATCCTGAAACTGTGTATCTCTTATCATGTAATAATTTCCAATAAACATTTTGAACAAATAGTTTTACAAAACTTTATTTTAATGCCGTTAATCGCAATAACATCAGTTCTTGTTCGTAGCAGCTGTATCCGATGTTAAGCAGCGACGATGCCCTGCACTCGAAAGTTTTGCTACATAGAACCTACAGGATGACAAATTCAGACGGTTCACCATTCTTCACACTCATCCCGGGTTCAAAGCATTCACCTTTCCGTGCAAACAACTAATCTGCTTCCTGCCTGAATCTTTGAAATCCAACAAACAAATTAAAACTCTGTGCCGGTTAGGCACTCGAACCTCAGGTATCTTGTCTAAGCTACCTCACCCTGCACTTGAATGTACTAAAAGGGACACACTTCGCTAACATAAATGAAGATTTATAAAGCGCATTTACCACCGTAAGACGGCATCACATCTTGAGAAGCATGCACTGATCACTGGTAACTTTTTCAGTCGTCAGTCTAACTCACTTCGAGATTACATATATACATTTTTAAGAAAAAGAACGTAACCTTAATGTCACTGGTGCATTTAGGTTATTCAACAATCTTTAGATAGCTTTAAGATAAGAGTACAGCAATGAGGAACCAATGTCAGTTTGTAATGATAGCACACATCATCTATGGAGCAGCATCATAATGCGATGGACGACATGTCACCGGATAAAGGAAAGAGTGGCACCGGTTGTTTATTGAAGAATGCTTGTACATTCTTAGTCAGCGTCCTGCCGCAAAATGGGACATAGAGAAGAAGGAATGTGGGCTCTAAAGCCTCAGTGACGGGCCACTTGTTATTCAGGTTGCTCTAAAGATGCAGAAGTCAACATCGTCCAATTGTTTTAGTGATGCTCCATATAGTCTTACTTGGTGTTTGCTCGCTGAATAGTGATACGCAGGCTGCTACATCGAGGTCACCATCGTAACGTCTTCCGTGTACTCTGTCGTCGCTGGAGAATAGGTGGAAGTAGAAGAAAAATTTCAACGTTAAATTTTGCCAGTCTACACGCCACTGACGTCTTTCACGTAACCACCAAGCTGTGAAAACCACACTATGAAAGGTCCCACTCCATATGGATTATACTGAGTACAATAAAGATCATCATGACGTAATTTGTTATTTTTTTATAAATATAATATTTGGGTTTATAGAAATATTTATATGACTGAATTAGATGTGCATCTCTGAGCGCCTTGTTTACTAAGGTGTACTTAGCGACAGAGACTCTGAGATAAAGTCTGGGATATCCAACCATCTCATCCCAGAAAATATCATAGTTGGAGTTATTAGCTTGGAGTAGCTCGGAGTGTATTAGTCGAATCTGTTGTCAACTACAACGGTACGTTAACATAGACAGAGACTAAAGGAAACAAACACCGAAATACTCGACTAACGATGTGCTACATGCAACCAGTAAGACATAAGTATTCGTCCAAAACTGTCATCACTGGGTACGAGAAAAGAAAGTGCACCGTCCTCTGCCATCGAACAAATTCTCAAAAAGAAAAAAAGAAAAAGTAGGAGCAGACGAAATTTAGAATTTATCATCCCGTCGTCATCGAGGCGACAGAGCACTCCTTCAGCAAGACTAGGACGGAGAAGAAAAACGTTCAGGACATAAGAAAGAAACTCAACATCTCGTCGCCTAGGAAAATCAGAGTAAACCTAAATGAAACTGCTCGAACAGGCAACTGGACAGTGCTCTTCCCGAATACATTGTCTTGACCTCTATGCTAACTGTCTTCCTACCGTGTGGAGAACAAATAGTATTTGTTAGAGATTTAGCATCTAATTACGTAGGCTGTTCAGTAAGGTTCTGTGGGAAATTCTGCGGCTTTAGTTTGTCAAAGGAGATAAGATATGAATGGAAACAAGTTATGAACAGGGCAGTGTGTCTGAGAGCTGGTCACTTCATTATATAACTTGTGTAAAAATGACAAAGGTGATCCAATCTCATAGGCAAATGCTCATCAGCTAATAATAAGTGCACATGAAAAGATTAAAGATTTCATTCACCAGTTTCTGGCTTGGTGATTTTAGGGTGCTCTTTTACTGGCTGGTCTCGAATACTGTTTTCGGTTATAATATTTGACTACGGCATTTATGGACCGATTTTGTTACTTTTGTATCTCTCCGTCATCCATGTAATGTAAGATGTGAGGAAGATTCCTTATAAAAAGTATTCTTTTCCTTCCGTGTTCTCGTTACAGGCCTATTCCAACGTGCTATATCCCAGAGTGGTGTGGCAGTAGCACCGTGGGCAGTGCCCACCCCAGGCGCAGCAGAGAAGGCGCGAAAGGTGGCAGCCCTGCTGGGATGTCCCACGGCGCCGAGTCAAGCGCTGGTAGACTGCCTGAGGGGCGTAGACGCTCACAAGCTCATTGAGACTGAAAAACACTTTTTGGTAAGAGTTCACTTCCTTTAGCACCTAAACTCAACATCTGAGCTACATTACGCACAGCTCACCAGATCTTTACAGTCACCAATCCGATAAACTGCTGGTCCCAAGTTTGCAAACGTCTGTAATAGGTTCTTCCATGTACTGTACCAACTGTATAATGCGTGACAAAAGTTGTTATCCACGGGCTACTCAAATATTATGGATTATATTGTTTGTGTGCACAGAGCGGACACCTGAAGAAATCCAAAAAGTGCCGATTAGAGATGATACGCAACCAATATACCGACCAGAACCTCAAAAGAAGTTCATTATGATGCAAAAAACAAATGTAGTTTTACAGCTATGTTGGTATTGTGTCAGAACAACTGTTACACTGGAAATTATCTTATTCGTTAGGGAAAAGATCAACCATCAACCAGTCGGTGCTGTTACGAACGTGGCCCACATACACAGGATACCTGTGGTGGCTCCTGTACCAGTCAGAGGCTCTTCACGGCACAGTACCGCCACCAGCTGTGTTGTACCTCCAGGAGTAGACATAAGTAGCAGACATTTGACTGAAAGCTCTTCAACATGGTTGTGAAACAGGTAAAATTATCACCTGACCCTGCAACGTACTGTTCCTTTGTTAAGTAACGACGGTCTTCTGTCCACTGCAATTGTCGCTAACAGTGCCATTATGTCAGGAGCAGCTTCATTGAAGGTGGTCTTGAGCGGCACTCTGCTCGTAAGCGCAATTTTGGCGTGGCAAGGGCTACTCACTCCTTGTCGACTAGCGGTTGTATCAGCGTCCTTGTTCCATTTTCGATAGGGTTTAATTACAGTAACACTTATTTCCAGATTTTCGTAAAAAAATTACGTAGATCATTCGTTTGCACATCCTCTGTGTACTGAGTCGACGTAGTAGGGACCTGTAAAACTGTATACGCTGCCCACAACGTGGCGTCAGCGTATCTACTCCCGCCACAGTTACGTGGTGGCTGTACAACAGGTAATGAAACTGGAAGTATTTAAAATGTGATTTTGCATAAGAACGTCACAGTTTTACGTACACAGGTGCAAGAGGAAAGGAAATCTTTGCTTGGTAGCACATATTTTTTTAAATTTATTTGTAAACAGAAAGCTAACCTGAAGAACATGAAACCTACAGTGACCTTACCGCGTATGTGGCGGGATTTCTGAAAATATGTAAGTGTAAAATGTAATGCACTATATCTCATTTTCAATAACTAAAGTAAAAAATAAAATGTACTAATCCACTGATTCTGATAAAGTAAAGCAGTATGTTAAGTATTAATGCTATTGTTATCAGCACTGTCATCTTTAACGTCCTTACTCCATCTGCAGATTCTATATTCAGTGTTATATTACTTTTTGAATAGAAACTTTTCAGAAGGATATCTAGTTGAATATAACAGAAAACATTATGTGTCTACACTCGCTAGATAAAAACTCATGAATATATCGTTATAGTAAATACATTTAGATGAATAAATAACAACACAAAATTACGAAGGAAGAAGTCCTATTTACTTATTATGCTGAAATTTTTAGATGTATTTCTTATGCCTTGTCTCTCATTTTTAATAATATATCATCAAATTCTCTTCCAGGAATGGCGATTCAGTCCCCTAATGCCATTTCGACCAGTGGTGGAAGGCGAGGGAAAGGACGCATTCCTGGTTAAGCACCCCGTGCATCTCGATCTTCTTACGCCTGTCCCATGGCTTATAGGATTCACTAAGGATGAGGGATGCGTGCTCATAGCAGGTGACAGCTTTAATATTATCGGCAATTCATATATGTACTACATACAAAGTAATTCTTCGAACTCAGAGGAAAGCAAAAGTTGAGATTCGCTAGAAATGAAGTACATGCCTTCATACTCTGTCACTAACCTATATCTTAATCAGCCTTCTTTATTCCTTCACCATTCTACCTTCCGCGACGTTCAGTTAGTAAACTATTTTAATTATAAATTTACAATTCGGCATGATTTTCTATACAAAACCTTGTAATTAACACTCATCGTCCACAATCTCATTCGTAAATCTAGGATCTCGACGAGATAACAATCAGCAGTCCGATAACAGTGCTGGACTCCTTCTTCCAGTTTCACCGCTGTATACAAGTTTATCAAAAATCAGCCAATGTGAACGAAAGATGAAAGTCATCAGACTGACGCAAGCGAAAATCCCTCTTCAAAAAGAGCCATTTGACGAAATAAAATACTGTCATTGTACTAAGAAATCTTTTCGCAAGTGTACATCATGGACACACAGTCTATAAAAGTGGAGCTGAAACGACGGAAGAAAAAAAAAAAAAAAGATTATGAAATACGGTACTAGAATATATGAATTACGAAGGAGTACCAGAAAAGCTACGTAAGTAAAATGCCAAAATTGGTACTTCGAACAGGTAACGAGACGTAGACAAAAGTAGAGACCACCGCGATATACGATGCAGACTCTCATTTCCAATGGGACTTAACATAATCTACATGATTTTAAATTAAAAGAATATTGTCCTTTTCTTTTCATATACGGTGCCGTTTTTATAACATCTTCTTTGATAGCAAATTTTTGTTGATGCATAGTCATCTGCTCTTGACGCTTTCGCGACACTAGTTACGTCACTGATCACTTTTATAAAGATACTTCATAACTTTCCCGGTATTTATTTATTATTTAGGGGTCTAACCACGGCGATGGTGACACTCTTCTCCATTAAAAACCCTGTATTCCAATAATGGCCTCCACACACACACCATTCCCGCCAACCACTCTGGCCCATCTCGACACTCGCTCTCTCAACACGTCACAATCGATTGTTCGCCCTATCGACCTGTGCTGAGTGCAAAGTTAAATGGCCTACGGACCCCTTACAAAGTCTCCATGCTACTCTATCCTGTGCAAGCTTCTTCATCTCCCAGTACTTACTGCAACCTACATCCTTCTGAATCTTTTTAGTGTATTCATCTCTTGGTCTCCCTCTATGATTTTTACCCTCCACGCTGCCCTCCAGTACTAAATTGGTGATCCCTTGATGCCTCAGAACATGTCCTACCAACCGATCCCTTCTTCTAGTCAAGTTTTGCCACAAACTCCTCTTCTCCCAAATCCTATTCAATACCTCCTCATTAGTTACATGATCTACCCATCTAATCTTCAGCATTCTTCTGTAGCACCACATTTCGAAAGCTTCTATTCTCTTCTGGTCCAACTTGGACAAGTAAACAACTCTTCTTGTCCAACACCAGCTTCATTTACTGCTGTTTTGTCTGCAGTAATTACTTTTGGTTTTAGAGAAAATTCAACGAACTCTGATTCAGTATCACAAACTTTCACAAGCTTCCAGCCAGCCTGTGAAGCACTCCGTACTAATCCGTGATGCATCTCCGTTTACTCGCTTCTTGGGCGTCGCACTATTTTCTAACATTCCCGAGACCGTTGTCCCATTTTTAAACATCCCGTCTGGGGAATGACAAACCCTAACTTATAACGTACTCGACCCCTTGGGCTGTCTGGCACAGTAGGCGGTAGATTTACAGGGGTGTGTAGCATTTCCCCTCTGTGACTTACCTGCGCGGTGGCAGCGTAGTACGCCTCCGCACTTTCTCGACCTGTAATCTTACCTGCCCTTACCTGCAGTTCAGCCGCTTGTACGTTATTCGGCACCCTGTGGATTCTGCACCGCTGTCGGATACCGATTGCAGTTGATTGTTGTCTCAATCGGGGTAATCCCAATTGTGATAATATTAAGGAGAGTTGGATCGCCCTATCCCGACAGTGTTAAATTTAGTGACTTGGCTTCCCTGTATTTCAGGAACCACTGTAGCCATTGACATGAAACTTTTACCGGATATTAAACTTAATATTCCGAGTCTACTCAAATACAATTATTGCATTTCAGCCTCTGCTTTCGGAAATAAATTTTTTTATTACATGGTTAATTTTGTGTACTTTTTTGTAAGTTGTCCTAAATAATTTTGATTAAACACAACATTATCTTCTTCTTTTAGTTCAGTAGACTCAGGATATATATGTTATTACTCCCTGAAAATTTGAATACTCAACTCGAAATGGTTTCTGAGATTTATGGAAAATGCAACAGAAAATGTAAATTTTGAGGAACGGCTTCTTAACTTTCAAAAGACTGTAACTCACTTAATACATGCTTACTTTTTTATTTTTAGTTACTCAGAAGCATGCTGCACCATACTGTATATCATCCTCTTGATCTTTTTCCAAGTTTTTTCTTCTTTTCTTCTTTCTGGACTCCTTAGTGGCTAACTGTGCTGCATACTCTGCTTATCAATGCGAACCTTGTCCATCTGTTAAAGTTCTCTGATGCAGTTTGCTCCAGGATTAATTCCCTTATGCTGTAGCACTTTCACCCTACCAATGTTTCCATCATTAAAAGCAATAAAAGCATTACTGGCCTCCCACTTTAGTGTCTTCACTCCAACAAAAACATTTTTTGGTCAGCGAGTCCATATATGATTATTGAACGACTTATTGGGATTTTGAGTCTGACCATGAAGACACTTCTTAGTAATTCAGGATTTGCCAAGTTTCTGTAAACACGTTTTATGATATCCATGACTGCTGTTGGGATGGAATGTTTATGGCTGTATGAACTGTTTGAGTACCGTACTGGACATTGCGGTAATTGGACCACGAATCAGGTCCAGGAGGGCAAAGGTGGTGTATTGGTTTTTCATCAGTTGACAGCCTGTGGAAGAAGGTAGCCCATACTGCCTGCTTCATTTTCAACATATCCTCAGTATTATTTCTAATGGCCATCCTATAATACTGCTGTAGTTCATCAATCATTTGGTCTGTCAGTCTGCCTCTTGTGGTTTTACCATCAGAAAGTTTCTTGTATCTCAAACTTTGTTTCAACTTCCTCAACCTGGTGCCCATCCTTTTCTCGACATGTCCAACACATTCCAGTTTTGTGATACTCTCCTCACCATAAGGCTGAGCGGCTGCTACACTGTAATATACTTTTGAGTCTCCACCACCTAAGAACTTAGTGTAACACATTCCCCTGTCGTTCACATACCACCACTTGTTCCTTCATAATTTCTGTCACAGATATGCCCTTCTTCGTTCCCTGATTTACAGTTATAACAACATTTGATTAAAATCTGGAAATCTATTACTTTTCCAGTATCCACAAATAGTCACCGTAGCAACAGAATTGTTAGAACTGTAGCCGCGCTACTGCCAAGTGCCATCAGAAGCTACTAGTATGTCGCTCATATCATCATTTATTTCAACAGTTTCGTTTGCACCACCCTTCATTGACTCACATGCAATAAATTCCACAGCAGCTCCAATAAATCCTACATAACAAGGTGGGCTTGAAATATTCATCAGGGTACCCATTGTTCCTGCTGGAGTGTGTCCTTTGCCAATAGCTCTCAATCCATAAAAACACCTAACATTTACTGCAAAATAATTATCTTTACACTTATCAGAATTCCAAAATGAATCAGTGTATTTATAAGTGGCTCAATTAATGATAAGTTTCCTGGCTGGCCCATTTGACACCTCACTGTCTTCATGTAAACTAACTGGCACTCCGCATATTTTAAAACACACACATTCACCTAACACCCTTGTTAGGATGTGTAAATCTATCAATATATCACCTAACCGACAATTTACATCACATTAGTTTTGAGAAAACTGTGTATCACAGCGTTTTATTTTAATCTTCGAAGCACTAATGGATGGTTCTCTAGATACTGAAGATTTTTCCTGTACTTCATTGTCTGTAACTTCACATGCCACATGTTGAACATTTTTCCAATTATTCGAAAATCTATTACCATGTAACCCACGTTTCTTCAAAACACTTCGTTTTGGTGTCATACTTTATTTTTTGAGAGATTTGCCTATCTATTCATACTTTTCCTTGAAAAACGTTACCACTTAGAAATACAACGCGCGTTTATACTATGAAACGATATGATTCTGTTTTTGACATTGCTACTAATACGAACACGTAATTGGCCTTCATAAGACAGCAATCCGCAGCCTTCTTAAACAAATTTACCGATTTTATTACATCTTGAACTAATGCACATAAAAATTTTAACATTTTTATCCGGTATAGATTATATTTAAAAAAATAAAATAAAATATTTCTCATGTGTGTTTATAAGTTATATATATAAATATATAATGAGATAAAAATCCTAAAACGTGAAAAAAAATTTTTGTTTTTCTAACTCCCCTTAATATAATTCACTCAGCTTCCACGTAGGTCTCTTAATGCACAAGGACAGGATGTCACGGAAATCATTCTCTACTTACACTTGATACCACACATAAAAATAAGCATGATCATAACCAGTTGGTTATAATGATCATTAGCAGAAAACAAAAATAGGATGAGCGAGCACAACAGCTGACTTACAATGTTTAATGAATGTCACGTTGTTGGACGCAATAAGCTTTGCTCAATTAACTATTTGCGCCTATGCCTCAGTAGTTGTCACATATTAAGATAAACATTCATTCACAGTCAAAATAACTTCACCACCTACGCGAATGTTACTTTGTCACGGTCTTATTCAGATTTAGCCAAAAAGCAAGGCTCAGTTGGTAATGTTTCGAGAGCGCAACTGCCGGCCATCCGTACTGCTCCCCGGTCGAACAGGTAGTCTTCAACAGTGGCGAACTGTGCGCTCCTTCTCCCCCACTAAACTACTAGTGACATCAGCCAACACCTATTCCCTTAAAACAGGCATGTTTTACCTTACACTTTACTGTTGCTTTCTGCGCATATATACTTTTGATTTACACATTTCTGTAAATTTTACTCTCACCCTCTGCTCTAATTTAAAGTTTTTACAAACAAACTACTTGTTTACCCTTCGGTAGCTTCTGGTCGGACCAGTCCACCTTCTCCATCCCCAAGGGGTGTCCGCCTGTGGATGATGTGTCGTATTCCTAAGGTACCCCTGGCTTTTCTGTGGCCGGCCGGAGTGGCCTAGCAGATTTAGGCACTTCAGCCTGGAACCGCGCGACCGCTACGGTCGCAGATTCCAATCCTGCCTCGGGCATGGATGTATATGATGTCCTTAGGTTAGTTACGTTTAAGTAGTTCTAAGTTCTACAGGACTGATGACCTCAGATGTGAAGTCCCATAGTGCTCAGGGCCATATGAACCATTTGACATCACACACATCCATGCCTGAGGCAGGATTCGAACCTGCGACCGTAGTGGTCGCGTGGTTCCAGACTGAAACGCCTAGAACTGCTCGGCCACAACGACCGGCGGCGACTTCGAATGTCCATTCTTAAAACATGCCAGTGGTATCGTGTTACAGTGTTTTGATGGAGTGTAAACATGCAGGTTGTACGACTTTTCCCATTGCTATAGCTGTCTTGTTCTCCTCTTACTCCCTGTGGAGAAAACTTGACGCCAGAGGGTCACGGGATGCGCCATGTTGCTGGTGGCCTCCGGAGTGGATTTTTAATGTTACGCGCAAGCAGCACCTCTGGACAGTAACGGCTATCGGCTACCGGAGTTTATATCCTTACTACGTTGTCGGTATTATAGAGTGTTGCACATAATGCTCTTCATCGTTTCGTTGCCTACACGTGAACTTAACACGTGGAATCCTGGAGGATGCTCTGAAACTTCTGTAGTGATGTCGTGCGATTCCAGACAATTAATGTTAATCTACATTATATGACACCTGTCTGTTACGGTTGCAACCATATTTCTAGTGGAAGGTACTTTTTGTGCGTCTCGTAGCTTAAACATACAAGTAACCTCTCCTTTGACGACTTTGTACATTACATGTACCTACTAAAGGTTAAAGATCGTTCTCACTCTGTACAAAATCTATTACTCATTTTATCTCATAATTTAAAATAGGTGAAACATAACGATTAGTTTTCCAGAAATTAGTAACCAGCTTTCCCAATGATGAGCCGCTGAGTGTTTTCACTAATTAGTAAAACATTGTGATTAGGGTAATTTTGGGTATTGAGTCGCATCATTATGCAACAATAAATAAATTAATTTGCAATTCAGTTTCTATAGTGTTTCATAATCACGAGGCCTAATGCCCAGAATTAGCTTCCTTAAAATGAGACTCACCACAGAGCCTAAACCCCTAGAAAAATGTTATTTGTTTATTGTAATTCATTGCCAGTACACTTGTATTGTAAGAGTTACTTGATGTTTACTGTAGTCATTGACTCTTTGGATATCACAGTTTGCTGTACGCACTCCATTAGTTTATCATCGCCCAGTGCTGTCTCTCAGTGCATAAGCCCATACAGACAAACGCCACATAGGTATGCAGTACATATCCAGCATACGTCACCTTTATTGTGGACAAACATAAACAATCATATACTCTTTTGGATACACTATGCTTTCAATTACCTGTTTAGGATATACTGTCCATTCCAGTAATAACTCTTGTTACGAGATTCGACCAAAGCATTTGAGTTTTCCTTGTTTACTACACACACAGACAAACAGACTACTACAGGCACTAGGATTTCTTACGTTGTATAGCAACAGTGTCTATAGTTAAATGAAAAATATTTCCTGTTTATCACTTTTGACCAAGATATTAGTCAGGTTTTCAATGATTGTATGCCATATGCTGCAACCACAATAAAGGTGATGTATGCTGGATATGTAATGCATACCTACGTGGCGTTTGTCTGTATGGGCTTATGCATTGAGAGACATCACTGGGCGATGATAAAATAATGGAGCGCCTACAGCAAACTGCAACTGGAAATCCCCTGTGAAATGTTCTGAACTAATACTCTTTCTTCAGCACTCTCGCCTCGTTTACTGTTTAGCTGAAAAAGACCTTATTGCAGTGGGTCATAATTCGAACATCATTTACATTCACCTGAATGAAAACTGTTTGTACAGTGAGTCACAATTCGAACAGTTTTTTCTGGTTGTAAAAGATAAACAATGAAAAGCACTAATAACTAAAAGAAAAAAGAAAAAAAGAAAAGACTAGCAAACGTCCCACCTCCCAAAGTCTGTCAGGTCCTATTTCGTCAAGAAAGGCTGTGGGTCTGGTTGTGCCCATCATCATAAATCGAAAATTGTCTCAGCTCACGACTGAGGGCAGTAAATGCAAACATACATTAATAAATATATCGATTTCTGTACCTGAAGCTTCACAGCATAGAGTATTGTACAACATAGGCCACGGCGTCCAAAACTGCTTATGAGCGCAATGTACTGCACACGTGCGGGCCGTAGCTTGTTCTCTGTCGGCTTTGCTCGGTCCTACGTCTACATTCGTACTCCACAGACCATCTTTTGGTGCATGGCAAAGGGTAACTTGTACAGCTCCTAGTCATTCCCTTTCATGTTACACTCCCAAAATGGGAGAAGGAAAAGCGACCGTATGTACGTCTCTGTATGTACCGTACCTTTACTTATCTCGGTGGTAGTTATTTATTTCATTAACAGTAGAGAGTAACCCACCGCCTTGAAATGTAAGGTGGGTCGGATGCTTCTGAATCTGCCTCGTGATGACTGGGTGTTGTGTGGTGTCCTCAGGTTAGTTAGGTTTAAGTAGTTCTGGGCGACTGATGACCATTGATGTTAAGTCCCATAGTGCTCAGAGCCATTTGAACCATGCTTCTGAATCTAACAGCAAAGACTTCTCATTGTTACAATCTTATTGGTACACAGTTGTTAATGCTTTTTTTAAATAATAATTCATGGGGCGCTTAGAAAGAATGGACTCAAACAGGTTAACGCACAAAATCCATACATTTTTAAAGAACAAAACTACAAGACCGAACCGGTACAAACAGACGGAAAAAGACCTGAGAGAATTAGGGTCTCCAAATCTACATGATAGAAATGAAATCAGAAAAATCACAAACACACGGGGTTTTGAGGAAGAAGAGAGAAAAACTAACCGACATACATGGTCTACGCAACGAAAGCTAGCCCATTCGTTGTTTCTGAAGGAATACTGGGCGAAAAGGAAGGCCAACAAATGTTGATTACGCGTGGTCCTAAGTGATCCATGCGCGAAGAAGAAGAAGATAAAGAACTTAATATATAAAAATTTCTCTGTGGTTACAGCGAATTCAGCGCTTAAAAACTGTTAAAATGATTCCGTATGATTTGTTACTACCTAGTTGATGAGAATATAATTTATATAATGCAAATATCAAAGAAAAATTTAAATGGTTCAAATGGCTCTGAGCACTATCGGACTTAACATCTGAGTCCCCTAGAACTTAGAACTACTTAAACCTAACTAACCTAAGGACATCACACACATCCATGTCCAAGACAGGATTCGAACCTGCGACCGTAGCAGTCGCGCGGATCCAGACTGAAAAAAAATTAAAAAAAAAAAAGAAAATGTAATACAATGAGTGTGGTGAAAATAATTTGATGAGGGAAGTGATATGCTGTATTTGGATGCGTAATATAGTCTGAGTAGCATTGCGACGGGGCGGAAAATACGTGCGGTTGAAGCATTCAAACGAATGTGCATATAAAAATGATCGTTAACAACTGTTAGTGCCAATTTTAGCTCTCACGTAAGTCTCAGGGGATTATTTCCACACTTGGTGCATTAGTATACTGTTCCACACCCGCACACTAGTTATAGTTTTTCTATTAATATTTAATCAGATATGAGTACAGTTTATGCTAGGGAACAAAATTTAGGCGATTATTATAGTAAAATCATTTTTCATGACACAGTTCAATTACTGTTTATTGGCGCCGTCCTTTTCTTTCACACAATGAAATTAGTACTGGTGAGACGGTTTACAGTTTTACTTTAATAATAATTTGACTCCGAGCCCCCAATAGCAGTAATGTAGGCTGCTATAATCGAAAATTATTCAATCAATTCGAACAAAAACACAAGTCCCGCGATCCTCTTTGTTCTGACAGTTTTGGCGCGAAATCACAGATCGCCACATGTTCGCTTAAGCCGATTTATACCTTGTAATTCGTACTCACACCGATAATCGTAGCATTTCCAGTTCACCAAATACATGCTTGCATGCTTGCACACTTGCACTATTAAACACTACTCTTTGTCGAAATAAATCGGCGCGACAAATTCTTATCAAACGACCACATGGGCCACCCACATGTCGGGCTCGCTCGCCACCCACCCGCCAAACGCCTGGCCAACGACTCCCCAACGACTGACCCTGGCCAAGATGGTCGCTCGCTTATATAGGCTCGGATGTCTACACTCCCCCACTCCCCCCCCCCCCCCCCCCGCCACTGTTATGCAAGTACCAGTCTCAACAGTTAAGGTTACAAATTTTGACACATACATCCCTCAACAGAAATAAGTAGACCATCGGAACCACGCTAAACCGTACATCTTATTTACTATGTTAAATTAATTTCTAGGATTATTCTATCGCCCGTAAAGCAAGTTTTAGCTTTTGCAAAATTTCGCAATTAGCGCAAATTTGTTTGTTTACATCTGTGGTGCATAGTTTTAACATAGAACTGCATATAGCACTGTTTTCAGTAGTAATCTATAGCGATCTACACATTGCGCTGCTCAAAATCTTCATATCTATAATAATTAATTAATTATAGGCGATAAATGTTAATAATAATTTGCAAACAATGAAAACTACTGCATGTTAAGTGTATAGTACAACTTAACTAGTTAAAAATACATGTGATGCCACCCAAAATATTATATAGAGCCATTCTTTACGTCCTGAATTTTCTATTGTATTTTATAAACAATTTCCTATCCAACTTTGTTTATTGCTCTTCACGAGCTTAATTATTTATGAATCTTAACATATGACTACGGCACTCGGTCCGCTATGACGAGACGTTTTTAATGAGCGCTCTCTCATCCCTGTAAGTTGTTATTTACTATTTTTTTAATCTTTCAGTATTTGTGATATTAAACAATTTCGAAGTTACTATAAGTTTTGCGTCTCGTGACTTAAAATAAAGATCGATCTTTCAGAAGGTGTATATTGCTGACCATAATCCACTGCCGCATCGTTCTTCACCGTGAGTTACGTAGTTTTCTCGTAATACGCGAAAAACCAAACAATGCTCTAAGCTACGGGCCACGTGGCCGCCCGGCGGAGGCATCCCGCCGACACGTTGCGAATCTCGCGCGGGCGCGCCACACGCTTCCGCGAATGGCGCAACATGTCGCGTGCTCGCTCTCCACAAAACAATCCTCGCATACTAGACCTATTCATCTAGGTTTGTACCATCACAGCATGTTGCTTGATAATGGACTATTTCTACCTGTTTTAGATGAGAAGGTCTCGGTACAACCTCGAGCCATTCTCATCTGAAATGGTTTGTGCTAATGTGTGTTTCCACAGATTATAGAGATTAAATACTGATTCAGCACTTCGTACACGGAATACATGAATTTTAGCTTTACATGAGAAATACACTTATGTCTGTAATTTGTTAGTAGCAATAGAATATAGTTCATTGCTATTTGAATACATTATTCCTTAAATAACTGAATATATTACTGATATTTAAAATTCATTGATTGTAGCATCGAACAGAGAAGAGAATATGCTTCAGTCTGCACACAATAAGACGAGCAATACATTACTGCTTGTGTGCAGTATACTTTAAACATATCCAGTATGTCATTGGGGAGAAGGAACCTCGGAATAAAAGTTCTTCGAGCCTTCTCCTCCCAAGCGACATTACCTTATTACAACAGTCGTAGTATGTGGTGCTGGTGTTTATTAGTTTTATGGTTGTTGTGTTGTTGATTTTGGTCCCTTAAATACTGATCCCTTCTGAGTCATGTACACTTAGTATTCCTTCCTAGGTTTCGGAATCTGTGGTCGTGTTTGTGTCTCCCATGTGATTTGTTGTGTTGTTTGTGCTTGTCTACGCCTCCTTCCATATGGGTTCGGGGACTTGTATTCTTCGTGCAGAGTGTTCGATACAATATCGGCTACGATCTTTATTGTGTTCCAGACATCGGGATTACGTATTATTCTGGCGATGTCATTGTTGTTCTGGTTCAAAATGGCTCTGAGCACTATGGGACTTAAACATCGATGTTCATCAGTCCCCTAGAACTTAGAACTACTTAAACCTAACTAACCTAAGGACATCACACAACACCCAGCCATCACGAGGCAGAGAAAATCCCTGACCCCGCTGGGAATCGAACCCGGGAACCCGGGCGTGGGAAGCGAGAACGCTACCCATTGTTGTTCTGTGTAGGTCTCACTTGCTAGCGTGTTGCACAGCAGTGTGACATGTTCTGGTGTCCCAGTTTCTCTGCATACACATACTTCATCGTCAGTTAGTCCCATATGGTTTAAATGTACCGGATACGGCCCGTGGCCTGTCGGGAAATGAACCATCCCCCGGCTTGGGTCGATATGTTTCAGTTGTAGTCTTTCGTGTACATCAGGAAAGAAAGAGTGTACTCGGCGACCCTTGTCGGATGAATCCCACTCTCTCTGCCATGTTAGAATCCTCCATTGTTTCATTTGTGTTTTGTTCATAATGTTGGTTCCCACAATTTCGGTGACGTTATCGAGCCTCTCCCTCTTAAGGCAGTAAAGTGCAGCTCCATAACGTATTGTTATGTCTATAGGGCAGGTCACCATCACAACGCAAAGTGCCTCTAGTGACGTGGTGCTGAAGGCTCCTCTCATTCTCAGGGGTACACTACGTTTACCTCGTCTTGCAATTGTCTTTATGTTCAGTCTGTGAGCCCAAGCACTTGCAGCGAAGCATTCGATGGATTCAAATATCGCAATGTGGTAGATCCTTATCATCTTAAGAGGTAACTTGAAATGAGTCTTACTAGTTTGTGCATAATTTTGGAGGCCTAGTCAATTGTCAATTTTATACGATGGTTGAAAGAAAGTTTTTGTCAAGATTGTTGTCCAATTTTATAATTGGATTCCTCTGTATTGTCCCTCTTAGGAGTAAAGATACAGTTTTGTTGGGAGCTATTTTTAATTTATCTTCTTGGCACCTACTGTTAATTTTCTGAAGCAGTTGCTTGCCTTTTGTCTCTAGTGCTGCTCTCGAGTTGGCTGATACAACTACGAGCAGGTCATCTGCGTAAGCCACCACACCTCTTACTCTGTCGTCACTGTCCAGGGCGTTCAGCAAGGGCTCGATTGCGATATCCTAGAATACTGGTCCGCAGATCGAGCCCTGTGTACATCCCTTCGTTATTGACAACCTTCCGTGTACTAGCCCTCCTCTCCGCCACTCTGTCTCTGCATTAGTCGAGGAGGCAACTTTAGAGGGAAGCTGAAAGCCTCATTTCCCATAACCTGGCGAGAGGGATGGCCACCACAAGTTGTCAAAAGCTGGTTGACGGCGTCTTCTATTGATATACCTTCCCTGAAGCCGAATTGATGGGGCGTTAGGCCGAGGCGGTGTCTGTGCAATTGTAAACGGTCACACAGGAGCCTTTCCTGTACTTGCCGAGAGTGTTTAAGATACAGATCGGTCGGTACTTTTTGGGGTCTGTTGGCTCTTTGTCTTGTGATTTCCTCATTATTACTACATTAGCAGTTTTCCCGAGGTTTGGAATCCTACCTGTTAGTAGTGTCTCGTTGAACATGTTAGTAAGAAGAGGTGTAATTTGTGTTGCTGTTTGTTTTAATGTGTGGGACGCGTGCTTTTCGGTTTTTAAGCCTGCTGATTGCCGTCGCGACTTCTTCTTGCGCGAAAGGCATGGTTAAGCTGTCACTGATGTATGGTTGCCTCATGCTCTCTCTTACGTCAGCGCGGTGTCGCTCGTCTTGTGTGGGGTCGTCATCTGGGAGGAGCCTGTTCAGGAGATAGTCTGCTGTGCTTCTCCATCCTCTGGTCACTGTGCCTTCAGCTTGTTTTAGTGTTGACAGAACTGTAGGTGTCGTAACTTCATAACTAGTTCTATTTCTATCTTGTATGGTTGTCTCCAGATGTCGTTCTGTAGCTGGGTTTTTACGAAATTGGTCCAGTAGCCTTGCCTTGTTGTCTTTGGTTGTTTTTGGGGGAGCGACCGCTACGGTCGCAGGTTCGAATCCTGTTTCGGGCATGGATGTGTGTGATGTCCTTAGGTTAGTTAGGTTTAATTAGTTCTAAGTTCTAGGCGACTGATGACCTCAGAAGTTAAGTCGCATAGTGCTCAGAGCCATTTGAACCATTGTTTTGAGCCCTTTGTAGGACATCTGTCAGTACATGCCTTGAACAGTGTGTAATAACGACGCCTCAACAATATCTCGAAAGTTTCACCAGTCGGCTCTTCCTATGAGCAAATGCTGCAGTCCGTTGTCCATGTTATGTGCATTGATATATCTGTCCGTGGTTTGACGATTGCGTTGTGGTCGCTGTGTGTGGCTTTATATAATACCCTCCATGTATTGATTAGTGGAAGAGATTTGGCGTTCCCTAGGGAAAGGTCTACGTTACTTACACCACCGGCGTCTCCGCGGTAGGCAGGTGGCTGACCCTCCCTATTCAGTATGAAGAGGTTGCATTCATTTATCACTTCAAGCACTAGTTGCCCTCTGTCGTCAGTTCTGTCTGAGTTCCAAAAGGGAGTTTTTGCGTTTATATCAGAATGAGCAGCTTTTTTCTTTCTGAGTGTCGTGCAATGTCTTTAATTTTGTCTGAGAAAGGTCCTCTATCATACAAGTACTGAGCGTAAATAGACGACATGAGCCATACATCAGGTCTGTCTGTTATTTCTGCTGCTACTATGTGTTCAGAGCAAAACTGCGTGATCTATTATCGCGGCTCTCGCGTTGGTGTTTCTGCTATTATGATGTAATGTGAGGGGAGCACTAAAGTCTTCCCGCCTCGCAGAGAAGGTTCCTGAACGCAGGCGATGTCTGCTTTTGTTTCTTCTAAGAGCGTAGCTAGTTCCATGTTTACTAGGGTGCTGCCCTGGCAGTTTAGTTGTATTACATTCAGAAGGGATATCTAGTAAGGGAAAAACACTTGGGTGTGGTTTCTTTAAAATCCAGAAACACACGTCCATGTGCTCTCACGAAGTCCTTGTATACTTTCTCTAGGTTTAGGCCATCTCCTCTTCGCGCACATGCCTCCCCTAAACTCTTACATAGTTCTTTGGGTTCGTTGGCAGATTTTCAACTCTTAGGACCATCCTGTCAGTTCGTTCTGTAGTTGGGAAGCAGATTTTATCCGCGTTTTCTTGCTTAGTTCATATTACGTAGCGAGGAGCTGTTTGAAATATATCCTTGTTTTCCAGTCAGCTAAGCCATAGGTTAACCTCTCTAAGTTTTCGTAGTTGACGTAATTAACGGTATTCAGCTTGGGGTCCTTGGTTGTGTCTGGTTGGTGTTCTTGACCGTTTGTTTGTTGCTCCGATTTCGAGTAATTTTGTAGTGCAGCACGTCTTTCCTGCTTTGTGGTTTCTGGTAGTATGGAGTTTTGATGCGTTTCCGCTGAGCATTTCCCATGGTGTATGTTGGTGGCAGTATAATCGTTCCACAGTCAAGTTCAAACGCCCGTTCTCTATATTTTCTTAACAGTGTTTCGCAAAATGAACGTCGCCTTCCCTCCAGGGATTCCCATTCGAGTTCCCGAATCATCTCCGCAATACTCGCGATTTGAACGAACCTAACGGTAACAGCTGTAGTAGCCCTGCTCTGAGATGTTTCAATGCATTTCTTTAATCCGACCTGGCGGGGATCCCAAACTCTGGAGCAGTATTCAAGAATCGGTCGCACTAGTGCTCTGTAGTAGATCTCCTTTACAGATGAACCACTTCCTAAAATTCTCACAGTAAACCGAAGTCGACTATCCACTTTCCCTACTACCGTCTTTATGTGCTCGCCCCATTTCATATTGCTTTCAAATAATAAGTAGTCTCAGAAATGGGTAATAAACTGCTCATGTCAACCGACCACAAAAGAGTTACCTTGGCCAAATAAAGAGAGGAAGAGCTTCGACTAGTTCGGTTACTAGATCAAACAAAGTCAACAGCAAGCCAATGGCTGTTGTGGCTTCGATGTAGCTAGAAATACTTTAGCGTAAGAGAGATGTCTAAATATAGGCGACCAGAATGAGGACGTTATCTAGTGACGCCTGTGGGCTGAGGATGACACGGCGGCCGGTCAGTACCGTTGGTTCTACATGACGTGTTCGGGCGGAGTTACGTTTTAGAAAGAGACAGTTAAATGGCCTCGCTCTACATGCGTTGAGATGATATATGACACTGATACGTACATGCCAGCCAGGAAGTGTGATATGAGGATGAGATCAAAAGACAGTTCGTTTCTTAATTACAGTTTTATCGTCACCATAAAATCTCTTTTAATCCAACATAAGATGTCGTTACACCGGCAGTGCTAGTTTAATCACAACGTTCACACTTTTATCTTATATCCACATAGTGTAAATTCTCTGTTGCCTGTAATGGCTTACTGTCAGATAAAACTGTTTCCGACTGCCTGTTTGCCCTTCAGATGATAAGTAAACGTCGAGGTGTAGGAAGTAACTTAAACACTTGTTTTGTTGTGCAATAGACTTTGACAATATGAAAAAGGTTCTGGACATAAACTAGTCTAATGTATCAAGTATACTGCTATTTAGTATTAAGAGCGAATGTGCATTAGTTAAAAATGATGCTCAAAACCACTTGCTATAACGGTAACTACAAAAAATGCATGCCACTGTGTTGTCTGTACGAGTAATAAAATTAATTCCAACTCTTTTCGGTTTTAAAGAAACTTTACGGCAGCTATACAACACACAAAAACAGACCAAATGCGACAATGAAAACATAATATGAAACCCAGAGACAAAGCAACAACAACCAAATACTGAAATCATGACATATGTGTCACATGTCGTACGTGTCCTGGGATAAAACCAACGAGAAACACATGAACTGCCACCAAGATCCAAAGACACTAGACAAATCAACCTCAACAAAAGCGATCGAACTACTCGCACAGCGTGACATTTCATTCATCGTTGCTCTATATTGTTTTTCGGTAGGCATGAGATCGTCCACGATCTAGATATCTATCATCACAAGCCTTCATAACTGAACTGTAAAGACAAAAAGATGAGAGTTGTCTAAATCTGCTATGCTGTCCCATAATGGGGCTGCAGTTTTGCTATGGAACGACATTAGGACACTGTGCAGGTAGAATTTAAAGACTTATCTGACGATAAAAGAGCAAAATATTACAACGATCGACAAACGGGATTCATCGTTCTGCACACCTCGAAACACTTCGTGCTAAATTTGCAGTAATTTGATGAAATTGGTGATAGGAATAATAAATTTTCTGTGTCTGCACGCGTTGTTACACCGTCAGTTGCAACAGTTTTCGGTGAAACTGAAGGACGAGTATGCAGATTTTATACATTACTGCAAAGTACTTTGGTTGCATCGTGGGGCATGCCTGGAACACGTTTTCAATTTAAACCTGGTATTGTTAAAATTATGAAGGAAAACGAAGAGCAGGAACGATAATTATAACACCTGGAAAGCACTGCACACCTCTCATTTTAAGTGGACTTTGACTGTACACTGTCCAAAGTAAGACATTGGAAGGTGAGAAATAACTTACTTCTCATTTGATGTGGATGGATTTTAAAAAATAGCATTGTGAAGAGACAAATTCTGTAAAAACACCGGTCATTTTTCTAAACTAACTGGCGCTAAAGAAAATGCGAGTTTTGATGAATTCATTGTGTTGCTGAAAGAATTACAAGAAAACTTTTTGAACTCCTTTAGAGACTTTTTATCTTCACAGTTTTAGAGCTGTTTTATAGTCTGTTTATCTTTTCAGTTGAAAACACCGGTTTCCATGTTCTACGTAATTCCCATTTCAAAGCCATTTTTTTTCTGTGAAATCTGTCGGGGATTCCTGTGTTATTTTCCTTGGGAAGAGTTTCTACGTCTCCATTAATGAGGTTGCAAACGAAATAAATAATTACGATAAACATATATATGTGTGAAAAGCTTTTCCCGATTGTGAAAGTAAGTAATTCACAATTACGTGGCAAACCTGAGTGCGGAAATCTGAAATTTTCTGCATCCGTCCGTGTGCCGACATTTCTTACCAGATAAGAATTATGTTACGCACAGGGTATCCATAATTAAAGTTACAGTTTCAGAACGTTGCAGAAAGCACTGTTCAGAATGACGTCAAATCTGAACAGCTGGGGGATAGATCCTGGAACAAATAAAGATCTGTAGGAATTTTGACCAATAGATGACGATGTAAGCGTCAGAATGTTCACATCAACAGATGCGAGGCATACGGCTGTTCCTTAGTTTGCGTCCGAGAGTCCACCTGAATGACTCCATGAAAGCTCGGGCACTGCTGGTAAAGCTCTGTGAGCTAGTAATCTTGTAGTAATTTAGGACACTTAAGGGTTTGAAAAATTACATTGGTCCTATCTCTGTTAAGGATCTGGAGAAAATGATTACAGAATTCCAAAATACAAGCTCTTTTGAACCCTTGGTAGGTCCTTCCAGTTTCTCTCTGTCGTGTTTTGGTGCTCGCTGTATGTTTTACATAAGAGCAGTGTGTGTTACGTGTCGTTGTCCCATGTGGCTTTAATACTGTGGACGCCATTTTTAACTGTGCTCCTCGCGCGCCATTGTTTCTGTACTATGTCTTCGTCGAGTGTCATTTTAATTACAGGCGGATTTTATGCAGACGTGCCTCGCTGAACTATTCCTTTTTTGTGTATTTTAGCTCCAATTGCTTTCCTTTGTCATGTGTCAACTTCATCTTTTATACCCGTATTGTTTGTATTTAACATTTATCCTGTGATAGTTTTATAGCCGCTTGGCTGAAGAGCCGCGTATTATGCGCTTCCAGCCTACCTCTGCCCACACGGGGCAGGGATATAAAATAACAATAAAGAAAAAATGTTCTTTTCAAGTTCAGTGTGGCAGAGTGAGGAAAGCTGTCGATTTGACATGTATGGAGTTTGTGGTCACAGCATTGCTGCAAGGGTCGGACGGTGGTATGCAAACATGCAGTGCACGGGAAACGGCCAGAATGGTGAACATGCCTGCGAGCATAGCGCATGAAAATCTACGAAAAATCCTGCATTACATGTCATAAAAATCATCCCTGTTGAGGAGTTGCTTTCTGCTGACCTGTCAGGAAGACAAACATTCGCTCTAGAATTTCTTGCTCGAATGGAAGCAGACAATAATAGCCATGGCATATTCTGTGGACAGACGAAGCCAGTTTCCATCTCCAAGGACATGTCAATTTGCAGCATTGCAGACTATTGGCAATGGAAAATCCGCACGCCCGTCAACCAATACAACCTCATTCTGCAAAGGCGACTGCGCGGTGCAGGTTGTTGGCACCGTTTATCGTAGGTCGTCTGTTTCCGTGGAGATGATTCATGCGCGTCCTTACCTGAATCGGCAATGGTAAAGGCTATGAGGGTCTTTTGCACACCAATGTCGTTCCACCATGGTAGTGTGAGGAAAGTCATTTTTATGGAAGATAGCACTCTTCCGCACATTGCACAGCCAGTGAAGCGATCGCTACAGCGGCATTTCGAAAATGCTAGAATTGCCAGCCGTCATTTCCCTACCGCCTCGTCGTGCAGATCACTTGATCTTAAACCGTGTAACTTCTGCCTGTGGTCTTACCTGAAAGATGTTGTGTTCTGTGATCCAATCATGTACGTAGCTGCATTGAAGGCACACATTGCGCAGCGCTTTCTGAACGTGAACCCTAAGAACCCTAAGACACTCCGATCTGTTGTGGAAGATGCTGTTTCTCGATTTCAACTTGTGACACAAAATAATGGTCTGCATACTCAACATGTTTTGCTCCAGTCGCACGGCAATTAGAAACCGATGTCATTTAGATTTTTATGCTGTTTTTGGCCCAAGGACTGTCAAAAACCAATGTCATTTTTCTTTTATGCTCTTTTGGCCTCAGAACAATTAAAACCCTATCTTTCCCATCCGATGAGGTACGACCTTGCCGTAGTGGATGGACTTAACTACGTAATACTGCAACCGCTGTTGACTGGCGAAGTTGTGGTTCAAATGGTTCTGAGCACTATGGGACTTAACATCTGTGGTCATCAGTCCCCTAGAACTTAGAACTACTTAAACCTAACTAACCTAAGGACATCACACACATCCATGCCCGAGGCAGGATTCCAACCTGCGATCGTAGCAGTCGCGCGGTTCCGGACTGCGCACCTAGAACCGCTAGACCACCGCGGCCGGCGGCGAAGTTGTGCAGTCATGTGCATTGTACAGTTCGAATGGTGTAATGTGGAACGGAAACCATAGCCATCGTATTGTGATTCATTTGTCATTTGTAGCCGACCCCATTTACGTTAAGACTCTTACAGCGCCATCTATAGGTAGTTTTTTATGACGTTTCCCCTGCGTCTATAATACGTCTTCAAATTTGAGTCCATTCTCAGCAGTGATTCCCTCTCTACAGAATTTTGAAACAGGAAATTTAGTTATGGACACCCAGTATCCAGTGTGCCAAAGATAATTAAATAATTCAGAAAATTTATTTTGCTTGTGAGCTATGTTGTTGAGAAATGTGAAATACGGGACCAAATCACATGCATTGTAACAGCATTACCATCTAAATGCTGTATGGTGGCAGTTTCCGAATCTTCCCCCTCCTCAAGTTCAGAAATCGGGGCATGGCAGTGTGGAAGTGAGATGCCAGGTGAGAGAGCTGGGCACACAGTCAGCAGCACATCCCTGATGTAGCCCACTAAAGCATACATCAGCATACAGTCTTTTACTGAGTATTGCCGTTTCACAGCTCTTTGACTCGAGACCAGTCTTACTTGTAGCAGATTACATTTTATTGGAGAGTTATTACACCACTGTTGCAATGTTCAAGAGTAGTATTAGTTTGAAATTTAGTCGTTAAATTATGAGGAGGTATTTATAAGTGCATATCACACTTCACTTGATTCTAGTTATTTATTCTTTTCCTCCCACTTCTGTAAATAAAGTAGCATTAGTTTTCAGCGTTAAATACATATTATATTTCGTACCCACTAGAGAAATTAATGCACATGCACATATCTAGCGAGTATAGCTGGCCGCTGTGGTCGAGCGGTTCTAGGCGCTTCAGTCCGGAACCGCTCGACTGCTACGGTCGCAGGCTCGAATCCTGCCTCGGGCATGGATGTGTGTGATGTCATTAGGTTAGTTAGGTTTAACTTGTTCTAAGTTCTAGGGGACTGATGACCTCAAAGGTTAAGTCCCATAGTGCTCAGAGCCATTTTTTTCTAGCGAGTACGTTCTGTTCATTCATCAACGAATTTTTTTCAACATGGTTGAACAGCTTGTAAATCTTAGCGGTCACTATCCCCTTTCAACTAATAGTTCACATTTTTATTTCAGCTTTTGTTTCAAACGAGACATTATTTCAAGAACTAAAGAACAAGAGTGACAGACTGTTTCCCATAACATTACTGTATCACACGTCCTTAAATGCAGATCTGATCACTAAGAAGATACGGGATTTCTACTTCCCTTCTAAGGAGTTCACACTCAGCACCCTCAGTGATGTAAGTATGATAGCTTAGTAACAACTGAAAGTCTTATCACACTGGCAGGCGCTATGTTATTTCTGTTCTTATGTTTGTAACATCCTTGCAGTCGCAGTACTGTATAATTTTCCCTTTCTTTAAATTTGCAGACATTTTATATACCTACGACACACTGTAAAAGTAACATCGCACTCATTTACTAGCATGTAGCCGTTTTCTGTCACCAGCTAATCTGTATTCGTTTACAGTCATGTTTTTCCAGAGGACATTATGAAGAATAACTTGCAACCTAATGGCGTACTGCCGTTGTGCATCTAGACCAATGCGAATGTTTGAGCTAACATTCAGATTTGGACTGTCTGCAGAAACCTAGTAGCCATTCACTTACACAAGGTCTGGTAGAATAATTGAAGGAGCATGGATGTGTTCATCAAACATATTTCTGAATTCAATAAGGCATAGAGTATGTGACTCAATCGGACGATCTTCTTTTTGCTCCTTTACTGTCGTTCCGCCCCACCTTCCAATAAAACAGTAGGTGGTCTGCCCACTCCAGAAGCATTCTGGTCTTCAACAAAATGGTTAGTAAATAAATATAGGTTCAAGAAACTGGAAGAGGCCCAATATTTACACATTTTTTAGACTTGTTAGTAAGATGCTTCTGATTGATGGTGTTACAGATATCACTGTTTTTGACTTTTCTTGTTTTTTTAATAGCAAAATACATTGATCAGGAAAACGTTGTGCCCACTACTCACTCTGACGTTGGATGCTGCCTGGTGGCATTGGGGGCACGTGACGTGGTAACAAAAGTATGTAAGCAGAGCAGACAGAGACAGGAGATCACTGTAGCGACGATATGGGCTGTAAAAGGGGAATCCCATTGAGATAAGCGACTTTCACAAAGGGCAGTTTATTATTATGCAGAGCCTACGAGCGAATATCTCGAATATGGTGAAACGGGTCAAATGTTCACAGAACATGAGTAGTGGGCCAGGAGATTCCTGGTGCACGTAATTTATACAAATGGCAACTGAGTTCCTTCCTATGACGTCATACCCCCACTCCAGCCACTGTAAATGGCGGGAAATAAAGCAACTGGGCTACCTCCTTCAATCTAACCTACCACTCCCTCCATTCCACTGATATCACCTCCCCCAACCACCACACATCCCTGGAAATAGTGGGAAACTATCAGCTTCTGTCCAGCTGCCAGATAGAAAGGTTAGAGTAGTGTACATTATTTATTTTTATTGGAAAACGATAATCCTGTGCTGGAGAGGAAGGCAGGGTATTTTATTTATTTATTTATAGTTCAGTTGGGCTACTTTCAGTAACCTGAGGTGGAGATGTATGTATGTTCACCTCGACATGTAGGAACTGACTGAGCTGGTTCACACTGCATCCACCAGAGGGCGCTACTCACCTCCCACACCCCTCCCCCAACTCCTATGATGTCATGCACCCCTAATCCCCACCACATCCCCTGCAAATTGTGACAAGTGGTCAGTCTCTATCCAGGTTCTAGAGAGGAAAGCTAGATTAGTATACTTCATTTATTATTATTTTTGGTTGGAAACTGACTGCTGGACTGTCCTCCACACTCCAACAACCCCGCCCTCACTTTCCGCTGTCCACCAACAGCACTTTATGCCACCCCCATCCCCAATTTTTTCTGATTGTGTGCATATCTGTTCAGTTGAATTTCTAAGACTGACTGTCCTAGTTCACAATACAGTGATCACAATGAATTCAAACTGTCCTACAATCACCCCACACTAAACTACCCCCCCCCCCCCCCAACTTTCTACAGGCGGTCTTCAACTTTTGCTGATCATGTGTGTGACTTAGTGAGCAGTACCACTTGAAACTGTTCTACAGCTGCCCCGCTGAGAAAAAGGCTTAGCTGCTGGTGCAGGTATTACTACATGTCCAAATAACATAATTACAACACTATAGATTGGTGGGGAATGCTCTGTGTGTGGTCACCTGAGATTCACCTCCAAGATTTTCGACCTCAATTCATTCATCTGCAGTACCATTTGCAGAACTGTAATTGAAAAAAAAAAAAAAAATCATCAGTTTAAAAAAATCGTAAAATCCAACTAATCACAACCTGAAACCAAACACCATTGATCGTTTAAATGCTTATGCACACAGGCAAACAAACACAGTTCATAGTAAATGCTTCACTGCTCTCATAAGAAAAATCATGTAATCCAACAACCAAACACCACTCGAAACCAAACAGCCTTGATGTTTTAAATACATACACAAGTACGCACACACAGGTCATGCTAAATGCTTCACTGCTCTTGGACGAATAAACATCGAAATTAACGTGAAAACCACCACTCGTAAACAATGAACCGTAATGCAACATACATCGGAAATTATCGAAAAGCATTGTAGTAACGTCACACAGCTACCGAAAAAAAATCGCTCACCACCATAACGATGTGTTCTCTTAGGCATGTGGTAGCAAACTAAGAACATCAGAACCACCACTACCTCCTTCCTCTGAAACCTTTCCTTCATCCCACCCATCTCCTAGCCCTTGCAGAGTAGAAGCAGTTTTTCTTATCTGTTCCAGAATCTGTTGCCGGTAGCACACAAAGCGTTCCACCAAAGTCAGATGAAATGCTTTGTTCTGTGAATGCATTTATCAGCCTCTGGAACAACAACCAGATTACAGAGAACTCTCCAGAACGCGTTTTCTGACGACCGCTGCCACCACACACCCCTGACTGCTGTAGATGCAAGCAGGCAGTGTGGCGGCAGTCGGAGGCAGAATTTCCAGCGGAGCACGTCTATTGAGCGGTGAGCACTATCGATGCAGACAACATCTATTCATACAAAATAAGTCACCGCTCCAGTGGGGTAGAGAACAAAGTGAAGAAAGAAGGCTGCATGTTGTTTGTCTAAAAATGCAGCTGCAGCCACCCAAAAGAGACAATCGCACCACACCACCAGTAGTTGCCCCCACAGGCGCTCGCTATTCTGAGAGAAACATTTCAGTGTAAACAGTTGTATTTAACATCAATACACCACTTACAAACAAGAATCTATTAAAAAGCACAACCGCGCCGATGTTAAAATAGTCATTTTTCCACGAAAATAAGTGCGGTCCATTTTATTTTCGTTTTATGAGCAAAGTCGGTATAGTTAGAGAGCACTTCTCATACATAAGGCCACTACACTAATTTCAGATGATTGAACTGTCAATATAGAACGGCATCTATACAGTTACTTTTGCATTCAGCTACAGGATACAATTCACGTCTCTCTCTCTCTCTTTCTCTGTCTGTCTTTCTTTTTCTACGCCTCCTATCATTTTGTGACTTCTATTGATGTGAAAAAACCACATACCTGCTACCAATTACAGATGAGCAGGCTGCAGAGGTCGGAGTTCTATAGTTATACATCTGACAGATTTACTATCTTATCTCACATCTCATATACATGTCTACGATTCATAAAATTGAAATAGCTTCCTCTATTATGCTGTGAAAACTACTGACCACTGCTGAATGTCCTCGCATTTTGAAACTTCCAAGGGACGAAATAAAAAGTGACAACTTTAAACTCTGAAGAAACATCTATGTTAACCGATTTCTTTCAGTTTGATGGACTACATCACATTATTTGTGAGCGTCCCTGGTGTTCAAATCAGTGTCTGTGAATAAATTGTCATACATGTTGGTATTACAAACACTTCGGACAGGTGAATTAACATCAAAGAGCACAGCCTTTCACACTATCTGTTCGTATATCGCAATAACCGAATCATTTTACGTTCAAGAAGCTATAATTAAAGATAATGTTGTTTATACACTATGCCAGATCCCACTTTACCAGTGCAATGGTATATCGAGGTAGTGTTTACGAAATATAAAGAAACCTGGCTGGAAGAACCGGCCACTGCCGTAGCTGATGCAAGCAGACGTCCCAGTCACCCAGCAGCCAAAGTCCCTAATCCCTTACCAGGGGCATGTGGAAAGCCGGTGGACCACAAAATAAAGAAAGACACCAGGTCACTCCACAGAAAAAAGAAGAGTCACATGTGTCCTTTTTCCTAAAATATGCAACTGAGAGCGCTGTGTCCCCTACCGGCCGCAGATGTCTCCGCTTGCGTTCGCTGTTCTGCGATACGAAGTTCGTTGGAACAGTTGTATTTAATGTCCAGTTATCTCTTTTAAGCTACCATCAATTAAAAAAAACAAAATCACATCCCTTACAACCGGACTTAGTCTCACCCACGTCATTTTCTTTGCATATGTCTTAACCCTAACTTCAGTCACTTTACATTCCAACAGCACAACATTTCCGATTAGCTTTTATTGGTGTATAGCATCGAAACATTATGGAATTCTCATACTCACAGTACCTAAGTATCGTTTCACGCAGCCCAATAGCAATACCCTTCCGCAACATCGTTGTTGTCACATACCTGTCGAGGAATAAAGTGTTAAACCCCTAATGTCTTTTATTTATTTTACATACGTTTCTGCACGATAATCGGCATATGCCAGAGCAGGTAGAGCTGACACGCTATTATAGAAAGAGTAGCTTCGGAGGGTCTAGCTAACTTCTGCCAGAACATCATCTCACCCCCAGACATCTCACCCCCATGAGGTTTCTCGACTTCACTTCCACGAAATGATTTAACATACAGGCCTTCCATTCAGTCAGAATCGAGGACAGGCCGCTATTTAACAAACCTGCTACACTTACCGACTGGGTGGGGCCATCCTTTTTTGTGTTTTTGATAATTCCACAGTGTCTTTTAAATACAGTCAACATTGTGGCGTCTTATATTTGGACGGTCGAGTTGGAGCTCGTCATCTGAGTTTGCGCCAGTACATTCGAGCCTTATGCCACACATTTCGACGTATGTTTACATACATTACTACCATACCCAGATCACACGAATTTGTCGACTAAGGCACCTTTTGTACATACCAGAGTATGAATGTTGATAGATAACTGTGCAGCATGTCTATTTGTATTAATTCTCGGAAGTATACCAAACAGCCTTCAAACCTGTGCAGTTATTCCAGAATATCGATCACAGTACAGAATTTCTGTGGGGACAAGCAGTGTGACATCCCGTTTTCACAAGTCGTATCATGCATTCTGACATGTCAAATACTTTTCTACGAATTGTCATTAAGTATTTGTCCGAAAAATCTAAGCTCTCCATCATTTTTTTTCTTTTTTTTTTTTTTTACGACGAAGACAAAGATCCTAATTTCTCCCTTTCAGTTCATATATGACAGTCCTATCACGACCAATAACACGGGCGCAGAAAACTGCAATTATCACTCCTACAACCTTTTGTAAGACACCCATCATGCTGAAAGATTTTTTGCTAAATATATTGTTCAGAGCCTCCACAACTGAAAGAGGTTTCTAATCCTGCAGGCGGAGGGCACTTAACACACAGCTGCGGGCAGAACAAAAATGGGGCTAACCATAAGCTACCTTCCCCTATACACAATCACGATAGGGATATATCGTAAGAAGGCTGTAGCCAATATTTTCCTCCTCTGCTTCTTATGCAATGGCTGGAGCACCCATTACTTATCAGAAAATTCTCTCGGTGTTGCATCTTACATATTCGTCCTTAGTGTATTGATCATTCCTATTTTTGATGATTTGTCGGCTTATGCATGTATAGCTAAGCGAGTGTGTTCGTCGCTGTACGTATTAGGTTCCTCCTAATTTTCTGTAACCAGCACACCTAGAAAGGGTAGTTGTCCCTTTTTTACCTCCATCGTGAATTTTATTTTGGTGTGGAGACTATTGTGGTATCCTAGGAAGTGACAGAGCTGTTTCTCACTATGAAGGTATCATCGATGTTCACCCGTCGCTGAGACTGCTTATAAACCAACTAGAACGAATTCGGTAAGCTGTTGTGCTGTCTTTTAGGAAATTTATGTATTTTATAAGTCTTTTAAGTAGGATATGTACGTACCCTCAATCATATTTCCCGTGTCAGTCGTACTTCTCAGTGGTAGTAAAGGTTTTGATAGACGCGGCCATGCCTCACTAAGAAATAGAACGAGGAAAAACGGCAAAAATATTTTCGTAAGTTGACACGTTGAGTTACCACCCATGTCATACTGCATGAAAATGCACACGGAGAAACAGTGACATCTTACGAGGAAGGAAACACCACGATTAGTAGCCAAAGGAGATGTAACAACATTACTGCAGTAGCGTCACCACAGACCTGGTAGCCTCCCTTGCGCACACAGAAGTCGTGTTCTGATGTTAGGTAGTCTTGCTGACATCAAGAATAATATAGCAATTTCGTCCTGACACCACATCTCTTGAATACCTCCTCCTCAAACTGCCAAGGAAAATATGTGTAGTATCAGTCCACTCTCCTACAGAACGCGCTAGAGAATGACTCAAGTCTGTTGAATGCATTGATCCTTCTCCTCAACACTTGTGGAATAACATTACTTTTGAGCAACAACCCTAATTCAGAAATATCCATATTCGACTGGATGTGTAAGAACACTGTCCAGGACTGCGGGACATATGTTTCACGTGCATTTCTACAGCGCTTCCGTATAATGCTTATATTGTCTTCGTTGAAGTATGATTTACAATCTCCCATGTAGTTTACGGGTGGGGAATTAAAACTGAATGCCAACAGAGCATAATTTTTAAGCTTTTCTCGATCTTGAGTGTCTGCATACCATCACTTCACCTCAATTAATAGCATTTCATGCTACTTTTTTTCTAATTTTATGTATTCACAATAAATTTACGTAATTCTGCTAGGCTTCCGCGATTTTACATATTTCGTAGTATTTATCGCAATTGTACGTATTTCCCATCAGTTTCTCGTAATTATACCAGGTTTTTCTCGACTCTCACCGATTTTATGTCGTTTTTCATATTTTTCGATAGTTTTCCGTGTGTATAATGTCATATTGCTGACATACCCATGCGCTGTTTGATTTTATACAAGAATATTAGCCTGTGCTATACACCAGCTTACTAAAAAAGTCTAAGAATTCCCCTCCTCCCGATGATCTACATGCATGCATTCTGGATAGAACGATCATGAAAGGTACAGTAACACTCGCTTCATACCTAGAAGAGGCTCAGCGTGTAGTGCAGATGATGGATGTATTGGAAACTCAAAGGTAGAAACAGTTCCGTGTACTGCTCCAAAAAACACATCAGATAACTTGTCTGCAGACTCATATAGTGCTGCACTTTATAGAAAATTAAAGTCTGGAAATAGTTCTACATGTTCACTTGACTTCCACTTCCTCCTGTAGGGATCTACAACAGTAAGCTGACATGTGTACAAAGTTGATTTCTGTTGCTGCTCCGATAATTTTCCCGTAAGTATGTGCTATTATTGCTTACCAGATTACTTTCGCTACTTTTGTTTATAAGTTTCAACTCTGATACGTACCCAGAGCCCTGACGGGACCTCTACAAACTATAGATTTCGATTTTTTTTACACTAGTAATAGGTTATTCAGTAGTACACAGTGCGTCGACTGGACTTAGCAACCTGGGCTGTAAAATTTTCCCTTCTCTCTATGTAAAGAGTGTGTCTCCCTGACACCATCATTTATAGACGATCAGTTAGCAAGTGATGCGTTGAACAGCAATAGTTTGCCGTTGACAGCACTACACACATATACATAGAGATTTTCCATGCATATTACCAATCGTGAAGCCTCTATTTCAACCACTGTACGTTATTTTCGGTACTGCTACAGCCCTGCAAATAGTTAAATACTCCTCGCAGTAGAAAATAAAAAGTTGCGTGGGGGATGGTGGAGAGTGGAATGGTTGTTGTAGACCGGTTTCAACTCACTCTGGTGACTATATTGTCAACTAGGGCAGTCAGTTTTCGAACTTCAAATGAGCATATACACATGCAATCAGAAAAAAGTGGAGGTGGGGTGTTGCTTAAAGTTGTCATTGGGGGCGGTGGAAAGTGGGGGCGGGGGTGGGGGGTGGAGTGCGCAGGACAATCCAACAATCAGTTTACTGCCAGTAATAATAATAATAAATAAATTACACTAACCTAACCTTCCTCCCTGGCAGCTGGACAGAGATTGACCATTTCCCACCATTTGGAGGGATGGAGCGGTGATCTGAGGTATGTGCTGACATAGTGTTCGGTGGAGAGCCTGTGACCATCGTACGTTGGCTGGGGCGAGACAGCACACACAGGGTTGAGATAAGTTATATTATTGACTTGGTACATATGTACCGTGTATTTGTAAAAAAAAATTTATGAGGTCTTGCCACTGTAAGTGTTGATTTTAGCCTTTGACTATGCCTATTTAGGCAAGCTGTTTTATATTTGTTCTGAAGAAGGCGTGGTTACCCACGCTGAAACCTAGGTAAACACCAGGTAGTTTGTGCAATCGAGGTGGATTTTTCATAATTATTTCTTCTTCTATAACATCGGACAAATCTTTGCCCTCTTAGAGGCCTGCA
This sequence comes from Schistocerca nitens, assembly GCF_023898315.1. Lineage (NCBI taxonomy): Eukaryota > Metazoa > Arthropoda > Insecta > Orthoptera > Acrididae > Schistocerca > Schistocerca nitens. Next base: position 597,774,816 of record NC_064617.1, read on the forward strand.
GTGTACTCGTTTCACCCAGCCGCTCTCTCCTCTGCATTTAAGAGCGGAATTCCCGTTGCACTCTTAGTGCTACCACCCTTGCTTTAAATTTCACCGAAGATTGTTTTGACTTTCCTACATGCTGAGTCAGTCCTTCCGACAATCATTTTTTACGATTTCCTCACATGTTTCATGCAGCCATTTCGTTTTAGCTTCCCTGCACTTCCTATTTATTTCATTCCTCAGCGAATTGTATTTCTGTATTCCTGAATTTCCCTGAGCATTTTTGTACTTCTTATTTCGTTGATTAACTGAAGTATTTCTTCTGTTACCCATGGTTTCATCGCAGTTATCTTCTTTGTACTTGTGTTCTCTTCCCAGCTTCTGTGATTGTTCTTTTTAGAGATGTCCATTCCTCTTCAGCAGTACTGCCTGCTGATCTGTTTCTTACTGCTGCATTTACAGCCTTAGAGAAGTGTATCTCGTCATTCCTTAGTGCTTCTGTATCCCACTTCTTTGTGTATTGATTATTTCTGTCTAGTCTCCTTAACTTCATCAAAATCTTCATCACTGTTACATTGTGATCTGAATCTATATGTTCTCCTGGGTACGCCTTACAATCCAATATCTGATTTCGGAACCTCTGTCTGATCACGGCGTAATCTAGCTGAAATCTTCCCGTATCAGGCGGCCTATTCCAAGTATACCACATACTCACGTGATTCTTCAACAGAGTATTGGCTATTACTAGCTGAACTTTATTACAGAACTCAGACTTTCTCATTCCTTGTCCCAAGCCCCTACTCTCCTGTAACCCTTCTTGCACTGTTTCCTCCAGTCCGCCATATTAGGTTTTCATCTCCCTTTATTTAATACAGTATAGTATTACCCTTAGGTATTATCCTTACTTTCTCTGCTTCTTCATCCTTAGCTTGCGTCATCGGCATGTATATCTGAACTAACGTTGTCGTTGTTGGTTTGCTGTAGATTCTGATAAGAACACATCTATCACTGAATTGCTCACAGTAACACTCTCTCTGCCCTACTTTTCGATTCACAACGAATCCTACTGCGGTTATACCATTTTCTGTTGCTGTTGATATTACTCTATATTCATCTGACCATATTTTCTAGCTTTCCTATCTGGTTCAAGCTTCTGACATTCTACTCTCCGACTCGTAGAACATTATCCCTTCGTTGATTATTCAATCTTGTTCTCATGATCACGTCCCTCTCGGTAATCTGCTCCCGGAGATCCAAATGGGGGACGATTCCGGAATGTTTTGCCAATGTAGAGATTGTCACTACACTTTTTCAATTACAGGCCACGTGTCCTGTGGATAAACACTACGTGTTTTTAATGCAGTGGTTTCCACTCCCTTCTGCATCGTTATACCGTTGATCATTGCTTATTCTTTCGCCTTCAGAGGCAGTTTACCACCCGAAGGACAAGAGGGTGACCTGAATCTCAGTCCATTCCAGCACCCTCTTTGACAAGGCCATTGGCGGGATGACGATGAGTTCTTATGCCGGAAGCATTCAGCCACCAATGCTGATTATAAATCAAAACATAGGCAGTGGTGCCTTTGGAACCCGGGACCGAGGACGCTTTTATTGTAAATCAAAGACGCTACCCCTAGGCCAAAGGTAAAAACGGGTTTATATCGATAGAAGGTCGGCGGCCAATGTTTTGGATGATTATTGTACTTGTAGAGGTAGACACTGCAGAATAGAAAATAGAACCCCAACAGCCGGAAGTATACCATGCTAGCCACGTTCTGGCTTGCCGTAGAGAGGCAGGATCACTGGGAGTTTAATTCGCTATCAAATAGCTTTCTGTTCGTTTCAAATCGAGTGCGACTGTTGCTGTTCCCTAGTCGAAACTCACCATTGTATTCCCCTCCATTACTGATACGCTACGCTCTTCCTATTTCCGCATTATCTTTGGGTGCAGAAACAAATACTTGGCTTACTGAACTGGCTGCTTCAGTTCTAGTCCAAAAAATATGGTTTCACACCTAGGCTACTATCCAATGCTTCACTTCGTGCACCTACATTAGGCACAAACCTTTCATACTACCTTAATGCAGTTCATACCTGACGCCTCGCCAGAATTTACTAAGGATGACTTGTTGGTTTTCCTTAGACGAAAACCATTTCAAAAAACCTGGATTAAAAATCTCTGCTACCTCATACTCATCTATAATCTCCAGTTCCAATCTGAAAAAGTCTCGTCCCAGATTACTTTTAATGAATGAAATTTGCTTTCCTTCATTCCATCATTCTGGCCAAACCTCTAAATTCCTTTAAATATTCTAACGGATGTACCGATCCAAAGGAAAGAATTTTGGAAATGTTTATGCGCTAACCAAAACTCTTTCCATGGACCTCGTTTCGTTGGTGCTGTTGTGATTCCCTGAAGTCCCAATCCACTGCTCGATATTCGTGCAGTACCTTTGTACCCGAGCGAGCTGCTCCTGAATGTAAACACTCGGCTCCCCATTCTGCCGTCCAACTTCCTTAAATCTATTAAGGCGACCTTTGCCTAGTTTACTAATCTGTTCGTTATTCATTGACAGAGTTTTTGGTCACATTTTCCCTCCAACCCAGCCATATCTAGCTTTTGCTTATCAGAAAGTAGTTTTCATCTGTCGTTACTCTCCTCCTTCCTTCTTTTACGTATGGGCCGCTATTGATTACGGTTATTTCAACGGTTTCTTCTTTCATTTCTTCCACATTTCTCTCATCATTTCTAGAGGTTTCTCTCTTTCTCCTATCCAAGTAACCCCACTCTTCTTCTTGGGTTTGTCATTGAAACATTTGAAGTCCTCTCATTTCTCTCTTAATGGCAGTTGTTCCTCAACAGCTTGTCGAGTAGCTTGGAGTTCGTCCGTGTCCCTTCCTACTTCCTTGCACCCAGTGGCGCGGACGTAGTATTTTGGTTTGGAATGTGCTTGACAGAGCCGAGAGTAGGCTTTATCAACGTAATCACCTAAACACTAATAAAAGGGCACAACATTTTGTTTTCCTCGTTTAACGCATAGCAAGTCCCCCCGGATAACTTTTTTGCAAATTTTTCAGTGACTTTGACATGTTTTAAGCTGCCAGGCACATTTCGGTGACTATAAATGGCAACCAAACCGTTTAACCTGTCTCCAAATATTGTCGTACAGAGGTACGATTTTATCAGTTTACGTGAAGAGAAGGTGCGCTCCTCACTAGAAGTGAATACTGGTAATGTTGCGAGAATTTATAAAAGAATTTTTAAATTTGGAAATACCTAATTTGTATCTTGATGTGCCTCTGCTCTCTCCCCAAAGATCCTTCCCAAGTGGTTATCCTCCGATAATGAGAGGGGGTGAGGCAAACGCTGCAGCTGCCACTAACGAGTTCAGATTTTCTCTTTTTACGGTAGTACTAGAAACAAGGGTGGAAAGGTGGAGAGTGGAAAAATGCTATGCTGTCTAAAAGTGACTCCTCAACTGTCCCAACACAAAATCGATGAAAGGAAGGAATACATTCAGTCTGAAACAAAACACGACTGACATTACCGTAGAGTTCTCAGGAAGATAACAGAAAAGAAAGATATGCTGCATCAAACAAATAACGTGTGTATATATGAAAGGTTCATTTTACCTGTAATAGTCTTTAGCATCAGGTGCTGCTGAATTTGAGCGATGGACTGAACTTTTCGCGGTATTGGGTGCATGCACTTGGATATCCAAAGGCTCTACAACACGTCACGTCTCTTGGAAAATTTCCTCATGACTATCGAGTGTTCTTATTGCCTTTTATACCATTCTGTAGTAAAGGGTTAGGTCTAATGTAGTAGCCTGAAGTCGCCGTGAATGTGAAACAGTAATTTCAAATACAGCGGTGGTTACCTTAAAGATAAGACAAAATAGAGTCGTTGAACGGTAGCCAAAAGACTTGCAATTTCCGATAACTGGGAAACTAAGCACATTTTTACAAGGAACTGTACGATAGAGTCAAAAAGCTTTTAGAATTGAAGGAATGCATCAGGCCTTTCAAGTCAGTGTGCATCACTAAGACTTTGTAAATTTTTTCGCCTCTGGATGTTTTTTAATGACAGCTCGCGTGATAATTTCCTACCTCTTTTCTGACTCAAGCACAAAATTGGTAACATTATTTAGAGTTCCCATTATATTCCAAACAGTAGGCAATCGGTAGGCCTTCACGACAGCTAGGTTTAGTTTGCGTGCTTTATCAGAGATTGTACGCCACTAAACTTTCCAGACACGTAGGCACCTGGGTCTTCACCTTGATCTATCAAGTACTCAACACATAGGCCGACTTCATTTAATTCTTAAACGATCTGATCGCATAATGCAACGCCAGGCAAATCAGTTGCAGACAGAATGCATATGAACTCTTCGTGTAGTGTGCTCTTTTGTAAATCAAAATACCTGAGTTTTTCTGTACCCACTGGCATAGATTTTTCGTCACCAAGGACAGCTTCTTTGACTTTATTGAGTAGCATTTTTAGTATGACAAAATGGAGACAATCAAGCAGCTGAGGTATGTAGCAATTCTGGCTCTGTCTCTAAACGTCTTTGGTGAGTTCAATCACCTGAGTCAATGAGAACTCTTAAAACTGCTTTAAATTTTCCTTGACCGTTTTCGTCCTTAATGTACCATCATCTCAATGGCCTCTTGATAGTACATTTTCTCAATCACATAGATCACATAGAATGATGCTTTGTACTACAGGAAACAGCCGCTCTCTATCTGATTTAAACATTTGCAGTTTCTAAGTTAGAGTTAAAATTTTTACCGCCTTTCCAGGGTTTTCATACGAACTTTTGATACTTGTACTACTTAATATCACCATGCTGTGGTAATAGGTAGCGGAATGGTTTCTGAAGATACGTAGGGAGTTTCTAAACACTAAGAAAAAAGAAACGCACAACACAGGTTGCTAGTTGCACAGGTATCGACGGAAAATGCAAAATGGTAAACTTTGGTGGCGGGGTGACACCGCAGCATAATCTAACAGCGCAATTGGAAAGAATAGTAAACAGGGGACAACTCGATATCACGGCATAAAGTCTTTACGAATTTCATTCCGTGTACTCAGCTGGACAGACAGGCGGGTGAACAGTGTACGCAGATGTCATCATTAGTGAGACGACGTCTGATTGGGCTCAAAGAAGCCGGTTGAAGTAACAGACGAATCCTTCAACGTTTGAATTGGGTCAATGCCACTATTACGACGATGTTGGCAGGAACACGTAAACCGCGGCCGAACACAGCTAGATAGACGACAGAAAAGGAGGACCGAACAATTGTCAGAGAGCAGCTCAGAGCCCAGGTTTCATCATTATCATCGATCCGACGTGCTTCAGTGACAATAAGAACCTTTAATAGTCGGCTCACGGAAAGGTGGCTGAGCTCATGACGCTCCTTACACTGACTACAAATGACCTCTGTTCACCCGTCTGCTGTGCTGAGGGACACATTCTGCCTGGAATCTCATTGAGTGGAGTAGTATTGTCTTTGTGTTCCGCTTCGAACTGAGCCCGGATGATCAGCAAAGACGCGGCTGGAAACTTCCACATGGTAGTTAGATACCAACCCTGTCGCCCCCGATACGGCCCGACAACCAGAGTGCTAGTCTGGGGTGCCACTTCTTTCCACATCAGGACCCCTTCGGTTGTCACCCACGGCACACTTATAGCATAGCTGTTCGTTGACGATATCCTGCACTATGTTTTGTTGCTTTTCATGGCAAGCCATGCCCGTCCGCACACTGTGAGAGTTTCTACTCCTGGTCTTGATGCTTGTCAAACCCTACAGCTCGCCGAATCACTCACCAATTGAGAACATTATGGGCAGGCGCTCCAACCAGCTCAGGATTTTCACGACCTAACGCGCCAATTAGACAGAATCGGCGTAATATCCATTAGGAGAACATCCAACGACTCTATCAATGAATGCTAAGCCGTATAACTGCTTTCGTAAGGGCCAGAGGTCGAGCAACACGTAACTCAGCTGCTCAGTTTGTGAAGCTCGTTCTCTTGGACAAATCATTCAGTTTTTCTGAGATTGTAGTTGTTTACACGTCTGTACATGCACATCACATCTACCGATTTTGGTCCCATTAGGAGAATTCATTCGTGATGCGTGGTTTCTTTTTTTGCCTCAGAGTATACTTGCGAAGTAGAAGAGTTGCTAAAGAACCTAGAGCTCCAGAATGCTTGTCACCACTATCTGGACCAGAACCTATTACACAAGGCAAATAATATGCAACATTCTGTTATTGCTAGAATGAGATTTTCACTCTGCAGCGGAGTGTGCGCTGTTATGAAACTTCCTGGCAGATTAAAACTGTGTGCCGGACCGAGACTCGATCTCGGGACCTTTGCCTTTCGCGGGTAAGTGCTCTACTAACTGAGCCACCCAAGCACGACTCAGGCCCCGTCCTCACAGCTTTACTTCTGCCAGTACCTCGCCTCCTACCTTCATTCCGTTGTTGGCTACAGCCTATCCAGGAGTATTATGGCACTGAGCACTATGGGACTTCACTTCTGAGGTCATCGGTCCCCTAGAACTTAGAACTACTTAAACCTAACTAACCTAAGGACATCACACACATCCATACCCGATGCAGGATTCGAACCTGCGACCGTAGCGGTCACGCGGTTCCAGACTGAAGCGCCTAGAACCACGCGGCCACCCAGGCCGGCTATCCAGGAGTATTCCTGTAGCCATTCCGATCAGAGCTATCTTTCTTGTTCACCGTTTGCTCTGGATATGTATAAATACCCAGTGGTTCTGAGAACTGTTTCGGACGTTCGTACTACCCTCGTCAGTGAGTACTTTCCCTATTACATAAGAATATCAAATTGATTTTCAGTTCAAATAGATTATCTCCTAGCCACTTCCACTAGCACTGGTTCGGGCTCTGTAACAATAGCAAACAAAAAATTCAGTTTGTACGTGAAACAGAGAATCACACATAATGAAATCAGCAACTTGCCAATAACTTCGAAACTAATCTTCAGATTTATTCAAAAGCGGCCAGTAATCCGTTAAGGGGTTAAAATAATAATCAGAAATCAATATGAACAGCTTTTCTCTTATCATGGGACCGACTTCGAAATTGCGAAATAGTAGGCTATTCCTTATAAAAATTACATATTTTCTAACTTATTTGGCCGAAATGTATAAAACAGCCGACTTTATTTCGTGATTTCGAAGTTGATTTTAGATAAATAACGTTGTATAAAACTATGAAATTCGCGGCAGCGGCGGGCTCGTGAAGAAAGTTAGTTTATAAAAGGTTCAAAACCGAACAACCCCGATGACCGATTTTATATTACATTATTTATGTTAAATATTGGTTCACGCTGTCCAGTGTATGGCAAGTAGAGACGATTGAGTGCCCCGAGTCCAGTCGACTGCCATCTACATCACATCGATCGAAGAAAAAGCCACTGGGATAATATGAATTTTATTTAAGTACATAGAAAATAACCAGAAGGATGTAAGTAATGAAGAAAATGTTCAAATGTGTGTGAATTCCTAAGGGACGAAACTGCTGAGGTAACCGGTCCCTAGACTTACACACTACGTAAACTAACTTACACTAACTTATGCTAAGAACAACACACACACCCAAGCCCGAGGGAGGACTCGAACCTCCGGCGCAAGGGGCCGCGCAATCAGTGACATGGGTACGTAACGAACTTTGAGTGGACAATGATAACTTGTCGACATAGTATCTAGATAATATTGTGTTCATGTTCACTCGATTTGCCCTATTCCTTCTTTCTTTTCAGAAAAAAAAGAAAAAAGAACGAAGATCTAGTTGTCTACGTGTCAATGGTATTTTTTTCAAAATCTGACAAAAACAAACACCAGGACGCCGTGATAACAATCGCTAACAATTAAAAACACCTGATAATTCATTATATTGGTTTCAGTGGAACAATTCATACCCAGAAGGCCTCTGCGTATAACAGCAGTGGGCACACCCTCGCAAACAGCACAATCGTGTGTATGCGACGCGCGGCGCTGTCGCATGAGCACGATTGGCGGTGGTAGTGAGGGGGGGGGGGGGGGGGGGTGCCTGCATCTCGAATGAGAGGGGTGCACATTAAGAACTCATTACGTAAACAGCTTCTTATAGAAATTTAAAATTTGAAAACTTATTATATCTACTCAAATTCGGTTAAGTAATAACAGGTGATGAAAATCGTACTGTAGGTAATATAGAACAAAAAAAAAATAGGATAATGTCTTCTTCATGAAGAATGGGTATTCCAACAGAGAGGTAGATCGGGCACTAAGCCAGAGACTGACAACCAGGACGGACGAGTATCGACACCAACTTAGTAAGGTCACTGATCACATTGGAAAAATTTAAACAAGTACGATGTGGAAACTGTTTTCAGACCCACTACGAAAATAAAAGAAGGTTTAAGATCCGCAAAAGATAAACGACATCCTCTAGCTACAGCAGGCGTCTATAAAATTCCGTGCAGTTGTAGAAAGGTCTATATAGGCACAACAAAAAGAAGTGTCAACACCCCTCTGGGTGAACGTTTAAAGGAACTGCCGCCTCGGACATATTGATAAATCGGCTGTAGCGGAACATGTGTTTCCGGAAGGTGATCATGAAATAAAGTTTAGTGAGTCGACCGTCATAGCAAATACGTCGCGCCGGCCGGTGTGGCCGTGCGGTTCTAGGCGCTTCAGTCTGGAACCGCGTGACCGCTACGGTCGCAGGTTCGAATCCTGCCTCGGGCATGGATGTGTGTGATGTCCTTAGGTTAGTTAGGTTTAAGTAGTTCTAAGTTCTATGGGACTGATGACCACAGATGTTGAGTATCATAGTGCTCACAGCCATTTGAACCATTTGAAAGACGTCGCATTATTATGCACGAACGTACAGAGAGGCCATTGAGACTGGCAAACACTACAGTAATTTTAATAGAAAAGATGAAGGCATTAAGCTGCATAAGACGTGGATGTTAACATTGCAGCAACAGCGTGACAATCGATTACCTTCAATTGAGAAAGTTGGCAATATCAGAGATCATAGCACAGCCGACTTCACATGATTAACAGCGGCGCCCTTTCCATGGCTTATATATACGGCGCTCACTCGTGCTCTGGTTGCAATTCGCTGATTGTCCTAGGAGGATGCCTTCCTCAGTCGAAGGAGAAACGTCAGGGGAGAGTCTTATGTATGGACCACGGCATCTGGCCCGCAAGTGTTAAGTGATGACAATACCTGCCGTGAAAGCCTTCATTCTATGATCAATATCACGTTTAATTTGAGATATGTCAGGGATGGATCGCTATGCTTTTGGAGGGCGGGGGATGGGGGCAGCTTGAACCCCTTAGCCCCCTCTCCCCTCTGGATCTGCTACTGCTTGCACCAGGTGTTGTCCATTTTTAATTTGCTACATTAGCCAGTTATGTGAACAACACATTTGTCAATCTTTTGCGATTCATGCCTTGGATGTGTGCGTAGTGCTCTTTCCTTTTCCTAATTATGTCTGTAATTATTTCAACATATGTATGAAGTTCATTGTTATGGCGTCTTCTGTATTGTATCTTTAACAGGTAACTTTAACAGGTTCCAAAATTTCCCTTAGTATTTTTTTTCTGTGATTTCCAGTACTTCCATCATCGCCATCTTTTTCATAGTTGGACATCTGTTGCATAAAATGTGCCGGCTGGAGTGGCCGAGCGGTTAAAGTGAAACGTCCCCTTTTTTAACAATTTATATATAAGACTGAGCTTTTACCGACACAATATTTTTAGCGCAACGGAATCTGACTTTCAGAAATCCCTACAAAAGAATGGCCCTGACTAACATTAAACTATACCTTTCACAAATCACTTACCTCACAAAAATCTTCGCTACTCAAGCTACTGCAATACAGCGAGCGCCACTACTGCCAGCTAAATAAAAGATTCAAAGTACTGAAGGCACTAACTACTGATAGGCATAGTTAGCAAATGAAAGATTTTGATAGAGAACAACCAATGTATTTACCTCAATAGTCATAATATATATAGCAGTTCATGACAAATTTCAAAACCCCGCCATCTCTCTCTCCCCACATCCACCACTGCTGGCGGCTCACCTCCAACTGCGCAACGCTAAGCGCTGTTCACAGCCAGCTGCCTAACACTACAATGTCGAGTATTACAACAATGCAAAGCAGCCACAGACTGCACACAGCACAGCCAGTGATTTTCATACAGAGGTGGCGTTACCAATAAAAAAACCTAAACAGCCTACTTACAAAAGGCGCTACAGTCTGGAACCGCACGACCACTACGGTCGCAGGTTCGAATCCTGCCTCGGGCATGGATGTGTGTGATGTCCTTAGGTTAGTTAGGTTTAAGTAGTTCTAAGTTCTAGGGGACTTATGACCACAGCAGTTGAGTCCCATAGTGCTCAGAGCCATTTGAACCATTTTTGCATAAAGTGTTTCCTGCCGAATTACTGTACAGCAGTGTGTGACTTCAGCGTTAATAGTTCTTGATTTCTTATTATATACGCCGTTGGTGACATAGTATGATGTCTTCATTTTCCTAACTCTTGCTTCAAAGGCTTCAGTCTCCGAATTGTCATGTTCAATTATTTGTCCTACATGCTTGACTTTGTCAGTTCTCTCAATTCATCCGTATTTAGTTTCTATTATTCATGTCCTAAATTTGGTTTTCCCATAGAGAATTTGTAGGGCTGGTTTTTCAACTTGTCCTATAAGCAATGTTATTTGTCTAGTGCCTGTTTCCATTGAGTCTGAAAAAATAGCTAGATCATCTGCAAATGCTAATCTTTCTGTTTTGCAGGTTGTCCCTTTTGTCACCTAATCTAATAACTCCTCATTGCTTTGGCTTTCTCGTCACGACATTCTCTATTCCCATACTTTATGTAGAACACGATTAAATGGTTCAAATGGCTCTGAGCACTATGGGACTTAACTTCTGAGATCATCAGTCCCCCAGAACTTAGAACTACTTAAACCTAACTAACCTAAGGATATCACACACATCCATGCCCGAGGCAGGATTCGAACCTGCGATCGTTGCGGTCGCGCGGATCCAGGCTGTAGCGCCTAGAACCGCTCAGCCACCCCGGCCGGCAGGGAAGGATGGGGAAGGAAATCGGCCATGCCCTTTCAAAGGAACCATCCTGGAATTTGCCTGAAGCGATTTAGGGAAATCACGGAAAACCTAAATAAGGATGCTCATCCAAGGATTTGAACCGTTTTACTCCCGAATGCGAGTCCAGGGTGCTAATCACTGGGCCACCTCGCTCGGTCCTACGTCCGGAAGACTGTGATCTGTGAGAGACAGAGCTTATTACTGCTTGTTTACTTGAGCAGAGTTGATTTGATTCAGTTAAATTTTAGACTGCGCTCGCATCTTTGCGATTCTTGGGCTACCGTCTGAGGTTTTTGTAAGTACCGGGTGATCAAAAAGTCAATATACATTTGAAAAATTAATAAACCACGGAATAATGTAGGTAGAGGGGTAAAAATTGACACACATGCTTGGAATGACATGGTGTTTTATTAGAAAAAAAAACAAACAAAGTTCACAAAATGTCCGACAGATGGCGCTGGACAGCAAAACGTCAGTGACTGCGCATGACAATCGTGTATAAAAGGCGCTGTAATGAGACAGAGAATCAGATGCGCCTGCAGTCGCACCATGTTGACGTTACCTGAAAAGGCGCTTTTAGTGAAGCAGTATTATCAGAATGGGGAATGTGCTAGTTCAGCGTTACGATCCTCTCGCCATAGGAAGGGGATTCGAACGGGTAAAGTTCCGCTGACAAATGCAGCTGTGGCGAGAATTATTTCGAAGTTCAAAGCCACGGGTTGTTTAGACGACAGACCCCGTAGTGGCCGACCGAGCACAAGGCGTAATGCTGCTGAGACGGTTCAGGAAGAAATGGAGACTGTAGCGGGTTCGTCTATGCACGGGGAAGGCAGCGCATGTGCAGTCGCACGTCGCACCTGCATTCCATACACTACTGTTTGGTTGGCACTTAGGCGTACCCTCCGATACTATCCGTACAAACTCCATCGGCATCATGAACTGTTACTTGGCGACTTAGTGAGGCGGAGCGCATTTACGGTGTGGGCGTTGCAAAGGATGGCGGAAGATGGCGATTGGTTGAGTAACGTGTTGTGGACCGACGAAGCTCATTTCACGCTCCGAGGGCCTGTCAACGCCCACAACTGCAGAATTTGGGCTACCGAAAATCCTAGAACTATCGTGGAAACTCCAATGCACGACGAGAAAGTTACGGTATGGGTTGGATTGACCACATCTACCGTAATCGGAACTTTTTTCTTCGGTGAAATGCGTGATTCTGGATTTGTAACTGCTACTGTGACGGGTGAGGGGTACGGCGATATGTTACAGAATCGCATCATCCCCAGCCTGGCTGATAAAGACCTGCTGGAACGTACGATGTTTATGGAGGATGGTTCTCCACCCCATATTGCTAGACCCGTGAAAGATCTCTTGCGCGCGTCGTTTGGTGATGATCGTGTGCTCAGCCGCCACTTTCGTCATGCTTGGCCTCCCAGGTCCCCAGACCTCAGTCCGTGCGATTATTGGCTTTGGGGTTACGTGTAGTCGCTAGTGTATCGTGATCGACCGACATCTCTAGGGATGCTGAAAGACAACATCCGACGCCAGTGCCTCACCATAACTCCGGACATGCTTTACAGTGCTGTTCACAACATTATTCCTCGACTACAGCTATTGTTGAGGAATTATCGTGGATATATTGAGCATTTCCTGTGAAGAACAACAACTTTGCTTTGTCTTACTTTGTTATGCTAATTATTGCTATTCTGATCAGATGAAGCGCTATCTGTCGGACATTTTTTGAACTTTTGTATTTTTTTGGTTCTAATAAAACCCCATGTCATTCCAAGCATGTGTGTCAATTTGTACCTCTCTATCTACATTATTCCGTGATTTATTCAGTTTTCAAATTTATACTGACTTTTTGATCACCCGGTACTTCCAGGAGAAGCAGGTGAGGATTCAGAATGAGAAATCACATTGATTTCCATTATCTCAAATAACTTTGCGAATACTTTGCGAATACTTTGCGAATCTTTGCCATGCCAGTCCCGACTTGTGATACTGTCGACGTTCCTCTTGGCAGACGAAACAGTGTTTGCGATCATGCATTACGTAAGGTCACAAGGCTTCGGAGAGCGTGAATTTCCTTACAAACAGGCTCGCCGCCTCGTGTGCTGTTTGCATCGCTGTTTGCAGCTGCTGTCAACACGTGCCATGCGGGACTGCACCAGCTTGGAATTATCTACTGTAAGCGTTGCAAGAACGGGCTCGTTAAGGGGGGAGGGGGGAGGGACGTTCATAAAAGCACAAACTATTTAAAAGAAGATGCATGAAATCCGCAATTCTGAAGATATGGCAATGAAAAATTTTGTGTCATCCCTTACATCAAGATGACTATCCAGATGCCGTTATTAGATTGGTTACTGCTGCTACAATGGCAGATTATCAAGATTTTAGTGAGTTTCAACGTGATGTTTGAGTCGGCGCACGAGCGATGGGATACAGGGTCTCCGAGGTAGATACGAAGTGAGGATTTTCCCTTACGATCATTTCACGAGTGTACCGTGAATATTAGCAGTCCGGTAAAACATCAAATCTCCGAAGTCGCTGCGAGCGGAAAAAGATCCTGCAAGAACGGGATCAACGACGACTTAAGAGAATCCTTCAACGTGACAGAAGTGCAACCCTTCCCCAGATTTCTGCAGATTTCAATGCTGGGCCATCGAACAAGTGTCAGCGTGCGAACCATACAACGAAACATTATCGATATAGGCTTCCGGAGTCGAAGGCCCACTCGTGTACTCTTGACTGCGCGACACAAAGCTTTACGCCTCGCCTGGAAACATGTTGCCTGGTCGGATGAGTCTTGTCTGAAATTGTGTCGAGCGGATGGACGTTTACAGGTATGGAGAAAACCTCATGAATCCTTGGAAATTGGATATCAGTTGGGGACTCCTCAAGCTGGTGGAAGCTCTGTTATGGTATAGGGCGTGTGCAGTTGGAGTATACGGGACTCCTGATACGTCTAGATACGACTCTGGCATGTGACACGTACGTAAGCATCCTGTCTGATCACCTTCATCCATTCATGTCCGTTGTGCCTTCCGACGGACTTGGCAAGTCCAGCAGGACGATGCGACACCCCACAAGTCCATAATTGCTACAGAGATGCTCTAGGAACACTCTTCTGAGTTTAAACACTTCTGCTCGCCACCAAACCCCCAGACATAATCATTATTGAGCATACCTGAGGCACCTTGTTCCACGGCTTTCGTCGACACCGTGAATACTACCACATACACAGAAAATACAGAATTCACTTGGCACTCTAAGCCTTGTGTCGTTTTTATTGGTGCAAATCATAACCCTGTATCTAGCCCTGTCTGTGGAGAAAGCGTCCAGTTTTGCCAGTCGTGGCGCCACAGTGTGGTAGGTAAACTGCTACCATGTTAATTTCCACTTCCTCTTATAACATCTTAATGTGTTGGCCATATGTAGATGTTAAACTGTAAAATTCTCGGCTTCAGTCTGAATATGGTCCTCATTGGAAGCCATCATAGTCCTGTCTGTGTAATTTGTCTTCTGGAAGATATAATGAAAAGTATTTGCATTCGAGTATGTATCGGTCTGGGGAGGCTTCCTGTGCACGAAACGAATCAACAGATCTGCTTTCCACTCAGTTAGTTCGCTCAAGGGAGGTAGCGTTCCACTGCCCTCCATCTCAAGAGTAAATTTGTAGTGGGGACAAATACCGCAATTCATATTCTCCACAAACAGTTAAAAGGCAATGAGGGGGAGTCAAATGAAAACTAAAATATTTTTTTAATTTTTTTTATTGAACAAAAGTGGAACCAAAGTGTGTCACTTTTCGACATAGTCTTCTTGACGTTCGACATACTTCCTCCAGCGCGTAGTGAGTGCACGGATTCTTCCGGAAAAAAAAAAAATGGTCGTGCGCGTACCAATTCGTTATTGCCTGCTGCGCCCCTTCATCGGTACATATTTTCTTTCCCCACCATTTCCTCTTTGAGTGGTCCAAACATGTGGTAATCACTCGGTGAGATCACCTATTTCAAAGAGCCGCAAAACTTCTTCACATACGGCAAACGTCTCAAATTTTCAGTTCTGAAGTGATCTGCTCTGACGCCCATCTTGCATTCCCTTTGCGAAACTTAACCACTTCATGTGATGTCCTGAGCCATGACTGATCTTCAGATTTGCGGCTGCTTCAGTCACTGTCAGATGGCGATTTTCCATCACAGTAGTTTCAACTGCTGCAGTATTATTTTCCTGTGCACCAGTTTTAATATACTCTAATTATAAATATTGTTTTATGTCAAGTTAGTCCTTTTTAACGCTGTGTAACTTATACCAGGATACGACTTCGAGTAATGCCTAACCACGAATTGCCAAAACAAATTGTAATACAACATTTCGATTGTTGAGATGTCTGTGTGGGCACGTTCCGAAACGAACATATTTAAAAAGAAGCAAAAGAAAAGAAACTGCGGCAGGTTTCATACCTTCACTATTGAAAAACGTTTGACAGAGAGATGTTTTTCCTTGGTGCATCTTGCAAACAGGGTGGCCATTTTGAACTGGTATTGTGGTAGCTTTTCACTTTTCTGTAGTATGCCGCCGCCTGTAGGGCATTCCTTACGTTATTGGTAACAGTACTGCCAACTTACAGAACAATGGCGCAAAATGTCAATTTTCATTTACAGTTTTAATGGTTTCATTTGACTCCCCTTCATATACTATCGTGAGGCCATATTAAGAAAATGTCGTTGGCCTACCACAGAAAACAAGGCTGGCGGATCGGAGAGAATCTACGATTTTCTTGTTTGAAATGCTTTGCCGTCCTTTGTAATTATAACTCCATTGGCGCTAGTTGAAAATTGAGAGGATTTTATTCACTCATGATGTCGTATAAGAGTAAATTACTGGTTCTTCCTAAACCTATATAAGACTGGAGTTACCAGCCTAAAGGTAATTGTTACAGATGCTGAATGTCCGTCAAAGCGTAACAACGAAAGCGGCAAGTTAGGAATGTCAGCCGGCCGCGGTGGCCGTGCGGTTCTAGGCGCTCCAGTCCGGAGCCGCGCTGCTGCTACGGTCGCAGGTTCGAATCCTGCATCGGGCATGGGTGTGTGTGATGTCCTTAAGTTAGTTAGGTTAAAGTAGTTCTAAGTTCTAGGGGACTGATGACCACAGCAGTTGAGTCCCATAGTGCTCAGAGCCATTTGAACCATTTTTAGGAATGTCATGTTAAATTACTCAGGCGCACGTCATGTGTGGAATAGAAATGTAAAGGTTTTCTCGGTGGAGAGCAAATCACGGATTATAACGCCATCAACTGTTTCGGTTTACTCCACGTAACCCGAAAGTTTTACCTCTGTTTACTTGGCAAATGTGATGCTACATTTCGCAAGCTTCTTGCGCTTCCTGCCCTGGAAGAGTAACTGGATAACTCGCACTCGACAAGAAACGTGTAGTTCTATCTGCCCCATATTTGAGAGAGGCTGACCTCTCACCTGTGGTAGAGAGACTTTCCAGGCGGCCGTATGTAAGGCCTCCCCGGTTTGTCTGACAAACAGGTTCCAGGTGCTGTCTTACCTGCAAGATCCGGGCAATCGCAGAGGGTGGGATTATTGGTAGTTGGGAGCTCCAACGTTAAGCGCGTTATGGGGCCCCTTAGGGACTTGGCTGACAAGAAGGGAAAGAAAACCAATGTGCACTCCGTGTGCATACAGGGTGGAGTCATTCCAGATGTGGAAAGGGTCCTCCCGGATGCCATGAAGAGCACAGGGTGCATCCAGCTGCAGGTGGTTGCTCACGTCGGTACCAACTACGTGTGTCTCTTTGGATCAGAAGAAATTCTCTCTGGTTTCGAGCGGCTAACAGAAGTGGTAAAGGCTACCAGTCTTGCTTGCAAGATGAAAGCAGAGCTGACCATTTGCAGTGTAGTCGACAGGACCGACTGCGCACCTCTGGCACAGAGGCGAGTGGAGAGTCTGAATCAGAGCCTCAGACGGTTCTGCGACCGTGTAGGGTGCAGATTCCTCGACTTGCGCAAAAGGGAGGTTGGGTTTCGGGTTCCGCTGAACATGTCAGGCGTCCACTGTACGCAGGAGGCGGCTACACGGGTAGCAGGGGCTGTGTGGCGTGGACCGATGAAGGTCCCTACTCGAGGCGAGCAGTCTGCGATACATTGACTAAAAATTAGTCGTATTTATCCTGGCTTTGGGTGTACTTCTTTTGGTACTGCACCGGTTCTTGTAACATAGGTCACAATGAGTCCATGGCTCTAATGTGAAACAACGGGGCCATGAAAGCTACAGTGACATTGTATTTCTTCTGTGTTTATATTTTTACATCTCTGGTCGCCTTTCTTGGCGACAACTTGAAGTAAACATTTTGGCGTCGTAGCGCAATTCTGGTTGTTATCAGCAAGTAGCCCAAGATGTAGTAACGTTCTGGTCGTCCCGCTAAAGTGGCCCATTGTCAAATGTTAATGTTTCCCAGACGCTCCAAGTACACCACTTTGTGGTGCAACAATACTGTTCTGTGATTATATTCCCTTCCTATTGTAACCCGGCTCACATGCTAACCCATGCAGACTAGTTTAACTCTTTGTGGCTTTGTTACATTCATTTGTTGTTCGTTCACTTGATACTTAGAGGGTGACAATTATTGAACTGAACGAAATAAAATTATCAAAACTTCTGAACCATTTGCGTTAGGACGTTCAAACTGCACGGTTGGCCGCGGGGCATGATGGGAATTAGTATGTGTATTATGGTTTGGTTTAGCGGCAAAGCCCACTTTCATTCTGATGGTTTCGTCAATAAGCAAAATTGGGGCGTTTGGCGGACTGAGAATCCGCATTTCGTGATTGAGAGGCCTCGCGGGGTATCCGAGCGGTCTCTGGCGTCTTGTCACAGTCCGCTCGTCTTCCCCCGCCGGAGGTTCGAGTCCTCTCTCTGGCATGGGTGTGTGTGTTGTCCTTAGCGTAACTTAGTTCAAGGTAGATTAGTGTGTAAGCTTAGGGACCGATGAATTCAGCAGTTTGGTCCCATAAGACCATACTACAGATTTCCAATTTTTCCGATCGAGAAGTCTCCTCGTCCTCAGTGGGTGACTGTGTGGTGAGATAATCGGGTAGATATTCTTTGATAGCACGGTGAAGATTCTGGAAGATGATTTCATTCCCGTTATCTAAAGTGGCTCTGATTTCGCCAAGATGTCGTTCATGCAAGACGGACCTCCATCCCATCGAAGCAGGACAATATTTGATGACCTGGAGGAGCACTTTGGGAATCGCATTCTGGCTCTGGGATACCCAGAAGCCTTTTCGTGGACCTCGTTTGGCCGCCATATTCTCTGGATCTGAACACATGCGACTCCTTTTTGTGAGGCTGTATTAAAGATAACGTGTACAACAATAACCCCAAAACCATTGCTGAGCTGGAAACAGTCATTCAGAAGGTCATCGATAGCATCGATCGTCTGACACTTCAGCGGGTCATGCAGAATTTCTCTGTTCACCTGCGCCACATCGTCGCCAATAAACCCGAATACCTGTAGTGACTTAACATGTTGAATAAAGTGTGTGTACGCCGTAGTTTGTAACTAATTTATATTTTTTCTTATAGTTCAATAACTGTCACCCTGTAAGAACTGATAGGTTACTTTACCACAGCCCCTTGGAATTCTTCTTCATTGGCTAATGATAACAGATGAAAATTTGTGGAAAAACCTATAATTTTTTAATTTTATTTAAGATTGTCATCAGCAATAGTTCAACATATAAAAATGACATCACTTTTTGACTTAACACATGAGTTCAGTGGTATTCTGAGCTCATAGATTATACGTTTATCAGAATGAGATTTTCACTCTGCAGCGGAGTGTGCGCTGATATGAAATTTCCTGGCAGATTAAAACTGTGTGCCCGACCGAGACTCGAACTCGGGACCTTTGCCTTTCGCGGGCAAGTGCTCTACCATCTGAGCTACTGAAGCACGACTCACGCCCGGTACTCACAGCTTTACTTCTGCCAGTATCTCGTCTCCTACCTTCCAAACTTTACAGAAGCTCTCCTGCAGAGTGAAAATCTCATTCTGGAAATATCCCCCAGGCTGTGGCTAAGCCATGTCTCCGCAATATCCTTTCTTTCAGGAGTGCTAGTTCTGCAAGGTTCGCAGGAGAGCTTCTGTAAAGTTTGGAAGGTAGGAGACGAGATACTGCCAGAAGTACAGCTGTGAGGACGGGGCGTGAGTCGTGCTTCGGTAGCTCAGATGGTAGAGCACTTGCCCGCGAAAGGCAAAGGTCCCGAGTTCGAGTCTCGATCGGGCACACAGTTTTAATCTACCAGGAAGTTTTATACCTTTATCTCTATGAAATACGTGGTGTTTCTATTTTACATTATTCATAATTGCTGCTTACCTTCCAATAATAAACTATTTGTATTCACATCTAAAGTAAAAGGAGATCCACCATCTCTGCCTGGATGGACTATCTACAATCCAGCCTATTTCGTCTCTCTCAAACATTAGTGAGCAGTCTTAATCCTGAAACCCATTTGTTGCATGAACAGGTTTAGAAAGTGCTACTGTAACATTTGCCTGTAATATCTCAATAAAAGGCTGGTAAATAAAAAAAAAACAGAAATTTTACTTTACTAAGATTTGCAATTAAATTAAAAACACCAGCTGCACCTTTATTTTTCTTTTAGTTGCTACGGTCGCAGGTTCGAATCCTGCCTCGGGCATGGATGTGTGTGATGTCCTTAGGTTAGTGAGGTTTAAGTAGTTCTAAGTTCTAGGGGACTGATGACCATAGATGTTAAGTCCCATAGTGCTCAGAGCCATTTGAACAATTTTTTTTAGTTGCTGTCGTTGTCTGTGTGCTATCTCGACAATAGCACTTGGGGGTCGAAACCAGTTTTGGTAATTAAAAGCATTTGTGTGCAGCTGGCGCGATTACATTGTTTACAAATCACTACTGCAGTTGTGTAACTTGCCCTACAATGCGCCATAAGCTGCACAAGGAATAATCTGTTGTTACTTTCTCATTATTCTCTTGCAGCTATACTCTGATGGTTTAGTTAACTGGAACACAGATGAAATGGTTAGGAAGCACAAGGACACAGTACCTATGTACTACTATTTACTGTCGTACAAAGGGAAATATAGTATGTCGAAAAAACTCGGAGGTGAAGATGAAGATCTAGGTAAGAT
Source organism: Schistocerca nitens (assembly GCF_023898315.1). Classification (NCBI taxonomy): domain Eukaryota; kingdom Metazoa; phylum Arthropoda; class Insecta; order Orthoptera; family Acrididae; genus Schistocerca; species Schistocerca nitens. The sequence continues at coordinate 597,795,131 of NC_064617.1, forward strand.
TACGTTAAAAATTCTCTTCTTCTGTAATGAAATAACGAATAGTGTAAAATAAGTCTCAGAGTATTTACGTTTTTCTGCTTTGTACTCAAGCTCTTACATTCATGACATGCAGAGGCTGATATAAAACAAAGTGTTATGAACTTAGGTGTACTATTTTATGTTGGCTGCATAGATAACATATACAGAACAGTTTTGGTGTACGAATGGAAACTCATATTTCTTTAAAGATATTTATACGTTTGCTTAACATAATACGTATTTTACAGGTGTTTGTCATACAGATGATTTGTTCTACTTGTTTTCGAACAACAGTTACTCTCCCGTAAGTGGTGAGAGACCTGATAAGGATATGCAGATAGCAAGAACGATGACCAAACTATGGGTAAACTTCGCTACAACGCGGTGAGTTACGTCATATGCAAATTCTAACTTCTCTGCTTTTTCAGCATCCTCTACCGCAGAGCTAAAGACATTTATTTCGACGTCAGCTGTACGTGCTGTAACACAGCGTTTCGTTTTGGCAAGAACACTCTGAAGTCATAAGGAACTATCATAGCGGACGCTGCTTCACATGCTTAGACTGTATGGCCCAACAGATTTTCTTTTCTTTTGTTTCTCTGTAATGGAATTTTTATACTGTTCATAAATTGCAACAGCTTCTGAACTTTTCTTTTCTGAAAGTAGTTCAGACGAAAAAGCGATTTGACAGATGAAGTCGAAAGTTTTTGTTAAACGTGCCATTTGCGTTCTTGTTGTGATATCTCCATAGAAACTTCTGTGCTCTAATAATTAATATTTGCTTATATCTAACCGAGAAGTGAAATACCAATTTCCATATACATAGCTTTAAAAGATTTTATGTAACGAAATATTTTCTTAAAAATGTTCATCCTCTCTTTCGCCACATGAAAGACTGAATTTCCTAAAATAGTGAAATAGTGAAACATGTATTTTTTATTTCTAGCAGAGAAAACCACTTTTGGAAGATATAGCTTTAAAAACGCTTTAGTAGTTCTTTAATAATGATTTACTTAAAACATTTACTCGCTATATTAGTCACTTCATGCTTGAATTTCCAAAAACTCTGAAACATTATTTCTGAATGAGAAACCAAATAATTTTCGAACTCCTATCTCCAAACTTGCCTTCATAGCAACATGTTTTCGAAACCTTTCATCCCCTATTTCACCCTCCTTATCAGTGGAATTTTGAAAGATACCCTTTTTAAACGATGCCTACATTATAAGATCCACACCCTCTCCAATTTTCAAGTTTCTGTCCTTAGCAGTTTGGGCTGTGCGATAGTGGTGGGACAAAGAGAGCAGCACCACATTTTGTTCATGCAGGTTGCCACCCACATCAGCTTGTTCTCTTTGCACTGACAGGTCCTTAATATATTGTTTTACACCACTTTACATCAAATTGATGTTGTATTAATTAATTAATAACCCCCATCCCCAGATGACACCATGGGTTTTCATCAGCCGCCAGGTGGGACCCTTCCCTACCTGCTGAAAATGGCGGGAAATTGAAATTTTGGCGAGAAATTGAAAAATGGTGGGAAATTCGGGCAAGTTTATACTTGGGAATATCAGATTTTGTGAATTTACCTTGAAGTTCATAGACCAGATGATCTATATCACAACAGCACCACCAAAGGGTGCTGTTGGCCTCTCCCACTCCCTCTCCCCTCCCCCATCTCCCACATGTTAGGGATGTGGTGACCAGTAGACAGATATTTTGTTATTGCTCATTGCAGCAGTCATTCTGGGGAGTTTCAAAAACACATCTCAGAATGTTTCGGTTTACAGGAGGACTGAGGGGAAGCATATTGTTCAACACCCTGATATTTATCCCGATATTTACCCTTGTGACATTTAAGAGCCTAATAGTTCTTTGAAGCGTAGGATAACTTTTGCGAGTCTGGAATCATTAACAGCTATGTGGAATGGCGAGTGGCAGATTTTTAGACAGGAGTGGCACAGCCCTGACATACAGGCAGAGGTTTGTGACATGGTGGCAGTTGTTCACAGGCAGTCTGGTGGTGGGGGCACCCTGAGGGAGGAGAAGAGAATGAAACATCCTACACCCCTACCATACGTGCACAGGATTATCTCAGGAGATGTATGCCCAAATTCTAAGTGACTTACTTCCAACAGCACAAAAGGCAAGCAAGAGACAGTCAGCATTAGATACCTTCAGCTATCTGTCAATGGTTACCACACATTTTGGTATCACAGGAAGTGACTACCTAGCCTGTGGGAAGCCTACAAAGATGTCACAGAGGCATCTGTAATCTTTACCTCGCCAATGTAATCAGACTGCAGGAAAATAAATTACTCACCATTCAAAGGGGCCCTCATGATCACTTTAACTAACAAGGCTATCAAATTGATATTAACAATGTGCTGCCAGGTGGATGGAAGCATGGGTGAGAGTACCTCAGGTATGATTCAAGAGTCTCAAAGATAATCGGGAGCCTTTTCTTGTGGCAAGATCTTTTAACAGAATTTCAATCTCCCACCTACACAGGGAGAGATGATCTTTGTCATGAAATCTGTTATATTATCGAATTTATAAAGTGATATGTAGTATAAACCTGATATGTACATCTTTGTGCCGTCGCCTTGAGGGACTTCATATGTGATAAGAGAATACTTAAGAGGACACACAGCCTACATTATAGTGTTGCACAGGATTTTCGCAACTAGTAACGATACTTTAGTGATGGGTAAATGGGTGTATGGTCTAATTTCTTCTATCTCCCAAAACAGATCATATACGAGGAAGGCACTACATTTTGCATGAGAAATTTGAGATGTATTGACAAAAAACAACATCCCCGTTTCGGATTTTTTAGACTGAGGAGTTTATGTCAGGGGTGGGACTTCTGCATACATCCAAGCCACTGGTGCTTCACTAGCACTGTGCCACAGTTTGTGGCATGAGTGCTCGAGTGGCTGAAGGTAGATGCTTAAGAGGTTGTCATGAGCCACAGTCTCTCATTGGGCGCAATCTTCAGGAACACAACACACTTGACTTGGTAGCAGGCGCTGGGCTAGACTGGAGGAGCAATAGATTCATAAAAATATATTTCCCATGTTTCTGTTGGCTACGATGCAACTTACAACTCGTAAAAAAGTTTAATTGTGTTTCATTTGCACGCTATCAAGGAAAAGAAAATGATGTGATGATAGTGGTGTGGCCCTCAACTACGTACTCTCAGACTGAAATATTAAAAGTTTTGGCTGGTTTCGTTGTCTAGGGCCTGCGATACGTAGATGCCGCATTACAAGCCAAATACTGCTAAGTCTACAGTATACAATTTAATACACACATGAATTGAATGATCAAAGGTTCCTATCACTCGGCAATTGCGAATTTTTAAAGCAACATAGTAATTTATAAATGAAAGATTGCAATTAAATAAAATCTGCAGCTACCACCTTAACGACTTTAAATGATGAGTACGATAGTAGAAGTACTTTTGAGAAAGTGATATATTTCTACAAAACACTTATTGGTGTAGATGGTCGAGCAATTAAATAATATATAACTTGAATAACAGGGAAACAATACATCCCTACTGCAAGATATTCACTTCTAAATGCATACTAGATCTTCACTGTAGAAGCCACGGAAATCTCACAACTGCACAAGTCGGCACTCCGAAATATTTCTATATGCCGCGACCACGCACAAACCGCTCCACACTCTCCTTGTCTCTCCCGCGGCCGTACGTCGCGGCTTCGCGTCCTGCACTCTCCCCGTGTCCTGTGCGACTGTCCCTCTCGCTGCACTGCCCACAACTCTGCGCTGTGATTGGCGATAGCGCTTCCATCATGTCTCCAAGTGAACGCACACTCACAAACATTTTGAAACACATTCAAAATACTGGATTTACATTTAAATAACTTGAAATTAAATAAATATTCCTATGGCTAGACCATAAACACGCTCTAACACACATTATTAAGTACATACCCAAATTAAATAGACATTTATCAAAGGAGTAGCAAGTAAAAGTAGGCCAGTAGCCTAACGTCCCTGTTCCTTCTAAAACACAGTAAATAATTGACCAATTTCTTCATGAATAGCGTATATCGGATATAAACAATGACACAGACGAATAAATATATTTATAAGCATTCTGTTACCGTTTGTTCGTGTAATTGTGGAGTACTTATGGCCTGACGTGATCGATGGTAATCAGCCACTTTGACCTCCAATAACTCATGTACTATTCAAGTTACATGCCTGTAATTTATACCAATTTAGGTTTACACTACTAGCTTTCTAAAGACAAGTCGATCGACAAAATCTAAAGAACCGTTTATATTTTGATGTTAATCTTCAGGTTTTGGCGGCGCAAAGACTGTCAGTCTTGCGGCTCACTGAAGATGGCTGAACGTTTTACAGCCGAAATATTAGAAGAAGGAGGAGATTTCTTGCGGCTGCACATCCGAAAGTTAATGGAACCGTTTAGATTTTGTTTGCTGGGTGTTACTTGTATAATTTATTGTCAGATACTAAACTTTAAACTAATAAAGATATTGAAAATCTTATTACACCACCAGACTCGTCATGCAATTAATGGCAATGTACATATTTCTCTTTGAGGTATCATGATTCATGTGGCTACTATTAATTTTTATATGAACTATGAAATCACTGCCATTAAGGTTTCACAACGTCCGCCATCTTTGGCACACCCGGCGAGTCTCCTTCGTCAACACAGCGTCACCGTGGAATTCCCAGCCACGTGGCTGGACCGGCCATGTGAGGCATCACACGTTTGCTAAGCTAACGCTCGGCACCACGTGGTTGCTACCAGGTCGCAACCCACCGAGAGGCCCCAGTTCAGCCACGCCAATTCAGAACTTAGAATATTTTCATGACACCACAACTCGCCCGTTACGTCACACACCTCTACTTATTATCATTCAGGCTTGCCAAAATGTTCAGAATTAGCATCCTTCAGTTCATACAAGTTCATAAAAAACATTACAAACTCTTGAATCAATCGATTAAAACACCAGGCCAATAATGTTCACAAATTCTTTTGTAGTGGTGTCGGGGCAGCATGAATTTCGAAATAACTTTACACAAATTTTGAATGAAATGGCATATTAATTAAATGCCTGCATTTCATTTATGCGAAAACGAACATGAATTTCGAAATAAACTTACACAAATTATGAACGAAACGGCGTATTAAGCAAATGCCTATATTTCGGTTATGCATAATCAATTTTTTGGACAAGAAATAAAATTTCGAAATGCACTTTCACTTATGTGCGATTTTGTAAGCGCTTCTTGTGACACTCACTCACCGTTAGGGCGCCTTCTTGCACAAGTTTTTTCCATCACACTACACATGCTCACACGTATTTTAGCACGAAGTATTGATCAACTCACATCAGTTTTTTGACCAAGTACCTCGCAGAAATCGTATCTGCCTCTGAATTCCGATTTCCACCGCTTATGGTGACAAATCTGTCTACAATGGAAACCAAAAGTAGAATCCTGTAAACAAACCATTTCCCAAAACCCAGCCAGGATCCTCGCTAAAGATTTCCTCCATTGGAAAACGATGCTTTAGGAACAAAGTTACAAGGCAAATGGCTGAATCACAGTAAGCTCAAATTTCCATAAGTTTTATTTAATTGACTTTAATCAATCCTTCCTTCCTCCACACACCAAAACTTGTGTGCACATACAATTACAATTTTAGTACCCTCCAAATTGACCAGTAAACTCTTTGCCACTCTCATATACAAAGCATAAATCAATACACATTTTACTTAAATCCATGAGGTCACTGACCTTCACGCACCCTCAGCGCCTAAACTTTCCCCTGTTGCACATGTACAGTGCCACAATAAACTAACAAATTACTAATGAATCCCCAAATATATATATCCCTCCAAAACTACTATCACTAATTACAGATTAGAACAGCTTTTCATTTCTCCCGTTTCTCTATATACTCTTGACAACATCAATCACTTCCTTAATTCTGTTATGCATATCGACTTCCTCATTCCAAGCCTCAGTAACTATGGCATGAGCAATCTGATTTTCATCTGTTAAAAGTCTTTTAAATTTTACTTGCCTTTTCTCATTCTGAAATCCAAATTATAGGCATTTCCCTATACAATTAAGGGAAATATTGTATTTGCACAGGAAGTAAGTACCTAAAATTACCTCCTTTACTAGACCCCTCACAACAATACATTCTATCTAGAATTTATTTTCTCCACATTTAAATTCTAACAGTATTTGTTGTCTTATTGGCTTACTCATACCACCAACTGCCGTTTTAACCTGAAAGCCAGTGACTGGGAAGATTACTAGTTCCCTGTTTTCGATCATGTTCGTAAAACCTTCCGACACATTACTATATGAATCTAGAAGTGCATCTACCATTTCTTTGCCAACTTTAATTTCAATAATTGGCTGTACTTTTACCATTTCCTTTCGTTCTAAGTATTTCTCCCTTAATAAATCATTTTCTACGTCTCGTCTCTTCTCTTCCAATTCTAGCGTACACATCGTGTTCTATCCATCCCTCAATCTCATGTTCATCCCAGAATCATTCATTAAATATCTCTTTAGCTCCAAATTCATTCCTTCCATTTCTAAACCTCTCGCAACTTTAAACTTCTCTCGTTTCCACACATGCGGTAGCATCGACCGTAACGTTCTACTGTACCGACGCCAATCAGTCACACTAAAATCATACTCCTCCCTCATATACCAATTCGTACAAAGTCACTACACAAACTATCCCCATCCACACTATTTACTTCAGCCCTCTCTAAGTTAAGTTTTATGTTAGTTCTTCCACACATTTCGCCGATTCACTACCCATAGGATGCACAACTTTACTGTTTTTCCCCTCTAAAATATGGACACTTGCATCTCCAGCAGAATTACACATCAATTCACAGTTAAACACTTTATCTTTCTGAAATAATACATCGATGCCTAAGCCATCATCACCATAAATTTTCATCTCAGCAACCTTATCTTCCGATCCACCATTATAAATCGCTACATAAATTCACATCAGAAACATTACCTTCCCCCGTCGACAAATTAACTTCACGTGAATCGTATTCAACTTTATCCTCCGCCGCTACATTACTCAAATTGCTGCTAACATGTCGTACAATTTTGGGACTTCCAGACTTGCTACATCCGCTGCGATCGGACAAAGATCAGCATACACTACCATTTCTACACCTTTTTCATCCAGATTAACCGCCGATCTTACACTGCATACATTCTCACATTCATACTCTGACAAACGTTTTAGATCCACACATTCATCAATAAGTTTCGTTTCGCCTTAATTCGTGTCCAGAAACGAGTAAATTCCTTCCTCCAAATTATCAATATCAGTAGCTTTTCCATTATTACGTAAATTACCATTACTCTGTTCCTTTAAACAGAAATCATTTACCTCCGACCATACGTTTTTAACTGCAACTGCTGGCGAGACCAACGCTAAGTCTCCCTTAGTAACACTGACGCTTTCCGCCGAAACACAATCACCCCACTTGCAGCTGGTGAGACCGAAGCTACGCCACCTTCACTAACGTCGACGCTTTTCTCCGACTCACAAATACTTGCTACTACAACAGCTTCCTTACTGCAATTGCTACTGTTTACTGGTACCTCTTCAGAACTCTCCACACAATTTGCTTATATAAAATTCATCTCCTCTTTAACTTCTTTTTGAATCACTGAATCTTTCCATTCATCACCATTCACACACTCATTCACTACACAATCATAACTTACATCAATTGCTTTTTCAAAGTTACCCACAATATCTTCAACTTCCTCTTCCACAGCGGAACCTATTTCAGTGCGCATTGTACCCATATCTGTTTGAATTGTACTGATATTATTTGCCATTCCCTGGTTCATTTGCATTAGCTGAGACATCATATTTCCCCCACATTCATTCCCCTTGTCTGAATGCCTACTACTTACACTTTCACGCTGTGATTTCAGACTAACCAGCTCACTTCCATTTTCATTATTACACATACTAGGTGACTGTTTTATATTTGCGAGCTCTATAAGTGGAATTTGAACTTCAGAGTCAAACACAGTCTCAATCCTTGCGCAGGCACTTATCTGAGCTGAGATGGTTCCCTCTGGCATGGTGATGCCGTTGGTTGTAGTGGAAGTCGACATTAAAGACTGCCCTGTAGTACTCGAAGGATCTGCCGTCATATTGCTGTTCGATCTGCGCCCGCAACTGGAGAAGCCCTGATGTAGTGGTAGCTGTTGCCAGTTACCGCGTGTTCCAACCGTCTCCGATGCCACTGTCCGTTAAATGCGCTAACCGCTACTGTTCTGTGACTCTGAGCCCCCACGCAAATTGCCTTTAACGTGATAGATTAGGACCTCTATTGATAGTACGTGTTAGTTGTGAAAATTATTGCGTAATTTCACTATTTCCAGAAACCTACTTGCGGAAAGAACCGATCTCACACTGTGTTTCGTGAGAGGTTCACTCTACAGAAATCAGTACTGGTTTTGCAAAGGTTTTTACGCTTTAAAACAGAGAGAAAATGAACTACCACTCTGTAGGACACAAATCCCGGGCGAGCCCCCAATTGCGGGCTTTCAAGAAAAAGAAAATGATGTGGTGATGGTGGTGTGACCCTCAGCTACGTACCCTCAGACTCAGAGTTGAAATATTAAAAGTTTTGGCTGGTTTCGTTGCCTAGTTCCTGGGATACGTAGTTGCCGCATTACAAGCCAAATACTGCTAAGTCTACGGTATACAATATGAATACACACATGAATCGAATGGCCGAAAGTTCCTATCAGTCGGCAATTGCGAATTTTTAAAGCAACATAGTAATTTATAAATGAAAAATTGCAATTAAATAAAATCTGCAGGTACTATCTTAAGACTTTAAATGATGAGTACGATAGTAGTACTTTTGAGAATGCGGTATATTTCTACAAAACACTTATTGGTGTCGATGGTCCAGCAATTAAATAATATATAACTTGAATAACAGGGAAACAATAGATCCTTGCTGCACGTAATTAGTTATGAACAGCAATATAGGTGGCAAGATATTCACTCCTAAACGCATACTACGTCTTCACTGTAGAGGCCACAGAAAATCACAACTGCACAAGTCGGCACTCCAAAGTATTTCTATATGCCGCGACCACGCACAAACCGCTCCACACTCTCCATGTCTCTCCTGCGGCCGTACGTCGCGCCTTCACGTCCTGCGCTCTCCCTGTGTCCTGTGCGACTGTCCCTCTCGCTGCACTGTCCACAACTCCCCTCCATTCACTTCGATAGCCGCCTCCCTTAGTAACGAGCGCTGTGATTGGCGATAGCGCTTCCATCATGTCTCCAAACTAACGCACACTCACAAACATTTTGAAACACATTCTAAATACTGGATTTACATTTAAATAACTTGAAATTAAATAAATATTCCTATGGATGGACGATAAAAACGCTCTAACACACATTATTAAATACATAAATTAAATAGCCACATATCAAAGGAATAGCAAGTAAAAGTAGGCCAGTAGCCTAATATCACTGTGCTTCCTAAAACACAGTAAATAACTGACAAATTTCTTCATGAATAGCATATATCGGATATAAACATAGCCATAGGCGAATAAATATATTTATAAGCATACTGGTTCAAATGGCTCTGAGCACTCTGTGACTTAACTTCTGAGGTCATCAGTCGCCTAGAACTTAGAACTAATTAAACCTAACTAACCTAAGGACATCACACACATCCATGCCCGAGGCAGGATTCGAACCTGCGACTGTAGCGGTCGCTCGGTTCCAGACAGTATCGCCTACAACCGCACGGCCACTCCGGCCGGCTTAAGCATACTGATACCGTTATTTCGTGTAGCTGTGGAGTACTTATGGCCTGACGCGATCAATACTAATTGGCCACTTTGACCTCCAATAACTCATGCACTATTCAAGTCACATGCCTGTAATTTATACCAACTTTGGTTTACACTAATAGCTTTCTAAAGACAAGTCGGTCGACAAAATCTGAAGAACCGTTTAGATTTTGGAAATTTGTTGCTTGGCGTTACTTGTATAATTTATTGTCAGATACTAAACTTTAAACTAATAAAGTTATTGAAAATCTTATTACACCATTAGACTCGTCATGCAAATAATGGTAATGTACATGTTTCTCTTTGAGGTATCATGATTCATGTGGCTACTATTAATTTCTATATGAACTGTGAAATGTCTGCCATTAAGGTTTCACGAAGTCCGCCATCTTTGGCACTCCCAGTGAGTGTCCTACATCAACACAGCGTCACCCTGGAATTCCCAGCCACGTGGCTGGACCGGCTGTTGTGCGGCGTCACGCGGTTGCTGAGTTAACGTTCAGCACAATGTGGTGCTGCCAGGCCACGATCCACCGAGAGGCCCCAGCTTGGTCACGCCAACTCTGAACTTAGAATAATTTTAGGGCGCCACAACTCGCCCGTTACCTCACACATTCCAAATGATGTTGCTACAGGAGTCCTGTATATAGTGGCAGGATGAAGCAGCACAGTGGGGCAATGGGTCACCGTTCCAATATTACTAGTAACCATATTTGAGTTCCTCTCAGCAGCATCTACTCACTTGTAGATTAGCAGAAAGCACTGCCCTGTATTTCAGTGATAGCTTGCTATACTATCATTATTGCCCATCCTTTAGATATAAGGCTATTGACTAGATTGGCTGTAGCAACTTTGCTACAGTGCTGGACTAGTAGTGAAAATACTCACTCCAGATCTAGGAGCTATTAACAAAACTGGATGGAGCTACATCTAGTGCTCGATCAATGGCAACTCAAATAGTTTAAATTGACGATATACCACACTACATACAAAATAAAGACTTATGCCCACCCTATCCAGCAGCCCAGTGTAGACTGAGTTCTTTTCCACCAATTCCAAGTTGGCGATGTGAGGGGAGGGATGAGGAGACGGCAGAGGGGAGAGGGGAGTTTGGTGTGGGAAGTGCAGAGTAGGGGGTGTAGAGTGGGGAGTGGGGAGTGGCAGAGGGCCAACAGCACTCTCTGATGTTGGTGTTGTGAAATAGGACAGAGTGTCCCTGAAAGTCATGAACACACAACTTTTGATATTTCCACCAATACTTTTGAATTTCCCACCATTTTTCAATTTCCTACTACAATTTCAATTTCCCACCATTTCTCAGGGATGGGGGGGGGAGGGGGAGGGTGGTGGCAGCGACCCTTGTGGTAGCTGGGGAAAACTCGTGACCTCATCAGGATAGGTAGGATGATTAATTAATTAATTAATTTGGAAGAAATTTGATATAAAGACGTGTATAACTATAGTTTAAGGACTTTACAGTCAAAAGTAAACAATAGGTTAAGGGCTGACATCTAGCAGAACAATAGGTTTGCCTCTGAATGTATGCTTACCTATGATGTATGTAACCCACACTAACAAAATTTGCTGATGCTCTCTTTGTCCCGCTACTGGCGATGATGAGTTCATCTCCTTCAGGGTTGAATTTGCAAAAACAGTTAAATATCTCTTCATTTTCAGCCGAGAAGCCAAACACCAATTTTGAAAAATTAATCTTTCACAAACGATTTCACAATGAAATATATTCATAGAACATTCCATCCCCCATTCAAGCCCTCCGGGTTAAATTTCTAACCAAAAGTGTTGAAACAGGTATTTCTACTGCCAAACCAACTACCACTTTTGGTAGGTCTAGTTTCAAAATTTGCCTTAATAACGACACATTTCTGACTCATTTTGAAAAAGACTTTTCATCCCATATTTAGTAGAATCCCTTCTTAAACGACACCTACATTATAAGATCAACAGCCTCTGTAAATTTCAAGTTCCTATCCTTAGCGGTCTGCAATGGGCAATGATGAATGAGTCAGTCAGGACATTGCCTTTTGTGTACAGAGATTACATGAGTATTAAGTGCGCTGTGAAAGGATCAGTTACTCTCAGCATAAAATACGCTAACAGATGCATTACCTGAGTAATAAGCACAAAAAATACTAATTACTCCCAGAATACATCATGCTAACATCAAGCCATATGAACTGCATGAGCGTTAAGCACACCAAGAGAAAAAGGTTGTTACCCCTAACAGACATCAAACTAATACACAAATTGCATGTGCATTAAACACAAAAAGAAGATCGTTAGGCAGACACCATACTAGCACCATGTCACATGTGTATTAAGCACACCGAAATAAAAAACATCAGTTACTGACAGCAGACATCACACTAGAATACGAATTATATGAGTATTATGTAAATCTGCAGGCTTTCCTGGCCATTGCCACTAGAGTTAAAATCTTCTGGGTTGTTAGGCCACGTCATATTTCCTTCTAAAATAATCAACGTTTCGACTCCTCTGCCGGGATCTTCTTCAGGTTGTTTCGGTGTCCACTAGTGCTAAATACAAAAAGAACAGTAATTCCTCACAGCAGAGATCATGCTAAAATCATTCAGGCAGACATTATTTAAAACCGTATTAAGCGCACCAAAATAAGAAAAAAACATCAGTTACTTCGAACAGACATCATAATAACACACGAATTAGATGAGTGTTAAACACAGCTTGGTCCATAGCAGATAGAGGTAGTCAGAGGTGTGCGTCGTTTATCACCCACTGCCTGTTCCAGTCTACAATAGACACACGTGACCTTTGCGAGAATGCGGCAGGACTTCACGTCTCATTGCCATGCCTGCATTGAGACTGGCGGTCTTCACCTTGGACATATACTATCAGCTATGTTGTCGTTATGCGGCGTACGCTGTGTACGCCAATAACAAAATAAATATGCATTTCCGACCACTGGTTCCTAATCTCAAAATACACTGAAGCGCCAAAGAAACTGCTATAGGCATCCGTATTCAAATACAGATATTGTAAAGGGGCAGAATACGGCACTGCCGTCGGCAACGCCTGTATCAGACAACAAGTGTCTGGCGCAATTGTCAGATCGGTTACTGCTGCTACAATGGCAGATTACCAAGATTTAAGTGAGTTTCAACGTGCTGTTATTGTCGGCGCACGAAAAATGGGACACAGCATCACCGAGGTAGTAATGAAGCGGGAATTTTTCCGTACGTCTATTTCACGAGGGTACAATGAATATCAGGAATCCGGTAATACATCGAATCTCCGATATCGCTGCGGCCGGAAAAAGATCCTGCAAGAACGGGACCAACAACGACTGAACAGAATCGTTCGACGTGACAGAACTGCAACCCTTCCGCAAATTGCTGCAGATTTCACTGCTGGATCATCAACAAGTCCCAGCGTGTGAACCATTCAACGAAACATCATCGATGTGGGCTTTCGGAGCCGAAGGCCCACTCGTACACTCTTGACGACTGCACGACACAAAGCTTTACGCCTCGCCTGGGCCCGTCAACACCGACATTGGACTGTTGATGACTGGAAACATGTTCCCTGGCCGGACGAGTCTCGTTTCAAATTGTACCGAACGGATGGACGTGTACGGGTGTGGAGGAAACCTCATGAATCCTTGGAAATCGAATGACAGCAGGGGACTGATCAAGCTGGTGGAAGCTTTCTAATGGTACGGGACGTGTGCAGTTGGAGTGATATCCTGATGCGTCTAAATACGACTCTGACAGGTGACACGTACGTAAGCATCCTGTCTGACCACCTGCGTCCATTCTTGTCTATTGTGCATTCCGACAAACTTTGACAGTTCCAGCAGCACAATGCGACACCCCACATGTTCAGAACCCTTCTGAGTTTAAACACTTCCGCTGGCCACAAACTCCCCAGATATGAACGTTACTGAGCACATCTGCGATGCCTTGCAACGTGCTGTTAAGAAGAGATCTCCACCCCCTCGTACTCACATTTATAAACAGCCCTGCAGAATTCTTGGTGTCAATTCCTTGCAGTACTGCTTTAGCCATTAGTGGAGTCCATGCCGCGTCGTATTGAGGCACATCTGCCTGCTTGCAGGGGCCCTACACGATTTTAAACAGGTGTACCAGTTTCTTTGGCTCTTCAATGTAATGGGTTGGAGACCAACTATCACATGTTTCAATTTGACCCTTAAAGTTTGAGACACCCTGTATCTCTCGCAGAATAATATTTTCAGTTAATTAAGGAAAAGTAGAAAAAAATCAGAATTTTGTGATTATTATTTCGTATGATATGATGACTGGTGCTAGTGTACAGTAATACGCAAATAGAATCAAATAGGGATAAAAACCGTAAATATACACTGATGAGCGAAAACATTATGACCAGCTGGTTAATAAGTTGTTTGTCCGTCTTTGGAACGACAGTTTACTGGTAAGTTTGTGGAGTCATGTGGCGTTAGATGTCTGCGCACCGGTCATGTAATTAGCGTAAATAACGGGCTACTGATTTGCGTACATGGTGATGGCGCCCGATTGCTACCCTGATGGGTTTCATAGGATTTACATCAGGGGACTTTGGTTCCTGAGACGTCGACGTGAGATCACTATAACGCTCCTTAGTCCACTGTAGCATGGTCCTTACTCAGAGACACGAACAAGTTTTACTGCTGGAAGATGACATCACCGTCAGGAAAGACACCAAGTATGAAGGGATGCACGTGGTTCGCATTTGTCACCGTGCCTTCGATTACTGCCACAGATCCCATACAAGCGCAGGTGAACGTCTCCCATAGTAGAATACTGCTCCCACCAGCGTGCGTCCGTAGCGCGCTGCACGTTTCGAACCGCCATTCACCTCGATGATGGCGTTTGTGACGACGACTATCGACCTAGTGTAGCAAAAATGTGATTCTCCCGAAGAGCCGACACGTTTCCGTTGGTCGACGGTCGAATCCCTACTGTCTTGTGACCACTGCAATCGTAATTAAAAATGTCGTCGAGTCAACATGTGAACACATAGGGGTGGTCTGCTGCAGAGCACCATATTCAACAATGTACGGTGAACGTTGTGCTACGAAACACTTGTGCCTGCACCAGGCCTGTCTTTTTCGACAGAGGCGTCACTGATCATCTTCTATCCTACTTTACGGAGCAGGCAATCCTCCGAACGCCGCTTTCTGTGAAGAATCGTGGACGTCCAACCATTAACTTCTAGCGGTAGTTTCACTGCTTTCTACCTGTTTCCGTACATGCTCACGACAGTAGCACGCGAACATTCGACCAGCTTTGCCGCTTTCGAGATACTCGTGCAGAGGCTCTGCATAATAATAATCTGCCCTTCGTCAACGTCACTTATCTCAATGGATTCCCATAGCTTTCCTAGGGTGATCCTCCGTCCGTGTCTGCTCCACTTACATACTTTTGTTATCGCGTCAGGTGCTCCCAGCGTCACCAGGCGCGCTCCAACGCTTCGGTAGGCAGCGGTAGTGATCTGGATTATCAGTGTATACAGATTTAGATTTTGATCAGCGCGTAACTACGTACTGGTATAGTTTGCATGGGGGCTTAATTATAAAATGAAAATAATTTTAGTAGCTGTGTGTCCGGTTACGAAGTCTCGTAACCGGTTGGCCCTGACTAGTATTAGTACGGAATCTGACTGCATAAAATAACAATAAAGAATGAAAGGAAATTTCCGTTAACACAATTGATTAATTAAGTCCCCTGCAACTATAAAAGCTACGAAACAATAAAGCACAAGTGTAACAGTTCTGTGTGTGGTAGTGTGACTCAACGTACATGTATCTGGCACAGTTCTTCCTGAATACGACAAGAAACTTTAAACTCCATTTACAATGAACTAATTGAAAAACCAGAAATACTATAATTGCACATAGCAACCAGAATTACAAGTCTAATACATGAACACGAGCCAGATGCTTTGTTGACTGAACCTGTGACCAAGAGGCATTATTATTAAGGAGATTTGAAATAAAAAGAAATTTTTGTTACCTCCACATATATTGACGAAAAATACACTGTGATCATTGCAACATCTTCCATATATACATTACACCAACCGAACAGCATCTACTCTCTCGCCCAGCAGAACAATAACTGCACACGACATGGTCTCAACTAGTACTGCTCTCGACACCCTCTCAACAAGCACTGCCAACGACAACCTCTGAACTACAACTGCCCTCCACATTCTCTGAACAATTACTGCGCCAGTGGAGGCGGCGGAATAATACTCTTTGGCGCAATCTCTGGCGCTGTGACTCAGTGTAGCCACCTATCAAGTTGAACGCCCAGATTCTCGAATCATTTGTAACAATTTCGTGAGACTGCTGTTCGTTTCAGAGACTATTATTATTGTATAAATACGATGTAGTTTGAAGTGGGAGCAGTTTCTCGTAGCTACTGCTGTGATTTAATTCGACAAGGTAATACTGTGCTTCAGTACTTATGAAAGTACTTTATTGCATAAACTTAGGATATCTAAGAGTGTTGTGTTAAAGGATTACCGAGAGAGGTGATACAATGGTTTACACAGCACTCACATTCGGGAGGACGACAGCTCAAATCCACACCCGTCCATCCAAAATTAGATTTTCCGTGATGTTCCTAAATTTCTCCAAGCAAATGGAGGGAAGTTCCCTTGGAAAAGGCATGGCTGATTTCCTTATTCGTCCTTGTGCTCTAACGACCTAAATGGTCTTTTATTTAAATACTATTCAAACAGTTCAGTCTGTGGAACTAGGTTTTTGTTTTGTTGTAAACGTGTGGTATGAAGACATGCATGGATGCGTATACTTCTTTTTCAGGCATATTCTGAGTTCATACAAAGCTTTCAGCATGTTTGTAGAGTGCCACAAGCCGACTATTTATACATTTTGTTGATGTAGGACCAGCAACGTTTTTATTTCATGAAGTGTTTATTATAAATCTGTCGCAGTTGCAATAAATATATTTTGGAGACTATTTTTTAACTGACTGGTTCATTGTAAAGCCTGACCTATTGAGGCTACAATGCAAATATAGATGTAAGTGAACAGTAAAATACAATATAAAGTTACATATATGAACTGTAGTGAACTAGTAGATTAACATACCTGGACTGAAAGTGCCTGATCTTAATAACAACCGTTTAAAACTGGCAATACACGCATTATCCAGGGACAGCAGAGAAATTTCACAAGATACATATGCTCACTTGACAAGTCAGAATCAAATTGAAAGCAAACACAGCCAGCAGTCGTAACAGGAAATGTTCCATGGCTTTAGCTTCACACCTCGTTCTCAAGCGCGCGTCCGTGGCCAATGAGTGTATCGTATTTAAAATAAAAAATAATCAAAGCGCCTGTATTAATCATCACAGTCAGTATAATAAATGGCAATTACAAAATATGCAATTGTTACACAGACATAAAGGTTTGGCCGTGTGTACTAATGATTATCATCAAAACGTCTGCATATTTAGAATCATTTGAAAAACCATAAATACTGTTCGGATTGCCGTTAGATTAATAAAAGTGACAGTAATACACACGTGTTAAAAAAGAATATCTCACAGCACTGAATTATTGCAAACAATTTGCCTTGCGCGTCGAAATTAGAGTCATGACTTGTATTCGTAGTTGCGAATACCAACAACCATCAACTGCGCAAGGGAATGACAACAATGAAAATTTTGATCGGACCGGGACTCGAACCCGTCGCCTTAGCCGCTTTGGCTATACGTGCACGACTCATAGCCCGCCCCTTAATCCCGTATGTCGTCGTTCTTGGATCACAGCCTGTATCCCTACATGCATTATGTAATTACCGTACATGAGAGGACATTTTAATTGAAAGTCATTGCCTCATACCCCCGGATAAATACGGTATTGCAGTGCTTGTGTTCTTAAGAAAAAGGACGAAGTGCGTGTTTCTTCGGACATGTATGGATGTCCGAAGAAACACTGTAGAGTTTTTCTCAACATGGGCACTGCAATATCTTGCAAGTTAAGGAAGCCGTGTCTTAAATTAGTTGCGCATCCATTTCGTGCTACGCAGCTACGGTTTATTACAAATGACAAAGCCCAGGAATACATATACTTTGGGATTTTCCATGCGGTACTGGTCAACCATACTGTGTGATCAAACACCTTTTCAGCATAGTGCCTGCCCATGAATTTGACATGTGTCGATGTCCTAATATCGTGGTCTGACATAATTTGTAGCATAATGTGCTCATCTGTTGCAGATTACATTCAAGTGATACTACGTCCACCGCAATGCGCCCTTATCGTGATACTTTATGCCATACGTCAAGCAACGCGCAGCGTTTTCCTGCTTATCCGCTGCTAGGATGCCAAGCCCAGTTTGGGCACTTGACTTAAAAAAGACAAAAAAAGCTAGCCATTATGCCAAGCCTGAATGTCAGAGTATTTTACATGTCATCAACGATCTGCTTTTTCAAACCATTTGAATCGTAAATATCAGTGTTATATGTGCCATGGCACCTTTTGATATCTGCACATAGTCTCCTTACCGTTATTAATTCATAGTAATAAGATAATAGGAAACGCAATAAAATGATATTGGTAACATTAAGCGCGCATTCAGTATAAAATACACGTAAAAAATGGTTCAAATGGCTCTGAGCACTATGGGACTCAACTGCTGAGGTCATAAGTCCCCTAGAACTTAGAACTACTTAAACCTAACTAACCTAAGGACAACACACACATCCATGCCCGAGGCAGGATTCGAACCAGCGACCGTAGCGGTCGCGCGGTTCCAGACTGTAGCGCCAGAACCGCTCGGCCACCAGAGGCCGGCACACGTAAAAGACTCAGTTATTGTGGAAGTGCAAAATGGTAACCATACAGAAACAGTGCCGATGTGCAAAACAATAAGCATCATCCAAATACGGTAGTCGCTGAATGGACCCCAAATCATGTTAGGTTGCGTAACTATATGGTGAAAACCTAAAAGTAGTCGGATCGACGTATTAACATATAGAAACACTGTATCTCCATATATCTGTATCTGTGTGTATCAATTTACAATTTAAAGAGAAGTCAAGCAAGGAGATTCCACACCACCGGATCTGTTCTCAGCAGTCGTATAGGAGGTATTCACGCTACGAGTTCCGAGCAATGCTTGTTAATTGAACATATCTGTACCACGTACAGTTTTCCTGACAATATTTTCATTTTGGCACTACAGCACGAAAACGTCAGCAATCAACTGAACTCAATACAGTAATTTCGAAAGTACGTCTGAAAATCGGTATTAATAATAAGACTAAAATAGATAAATCCATAACACCATTTGGCGTAATTTAGTATTTAGTGCAGCTGAGGACTACGACTGGATGTTTAGTATCCCTCCAGATACTACATATACTGTGCGTAGTGAAAGAGACGAAGACCACAGCGAAACCTCAAAACAGTTCTATTAATACAAAATCCCAAGTACACAAGAATGGATATTATTATTAGGAGACAGTTATGTCGCGAATTGTAATACTTCCTAGATAGCAGTGATATGGTCGAACCACCGAAGAACCTGGATATTTAATGCTGTTGCCTCCTCCCATTTCACTCTCGTCCCTGGTTGGCAGGATGATAGCACCCACATGAGTCGATCAGGTTACAGACTCTATTACGCCAGATGCTTTCGTACCGATGCCACTGTCTGGCGAGGGAGCAAAATTTCTGCCATCCTTAACCAGCACGTAAGGCAGGTAATTTCTGGGGCGACGTCTCTCCCGGCACCATAAGTCGACGAGATATACCAGTATTTCCACCAGCTGATCGTGGGTAGTGAGGATTATGACACGGGGAAGAGTTTCGGACACGCCGATATAGCTACCCATGTTGCTGCCATCGGGCAGTTTCTACTGATTGGACCTAGAACACAGTTCCACCTCCATCGATTCTCATGGTCGTCGGAGAAGTTCGCATGCCACTACAGTGGAAAACGATGATACAAGTGGATTTCAAGGGACTGAAATTGGCTAGCTATGGAAATCGAAGGAAATACTGCCACGTGACGTTGCTTTTTCTACAGTGATTTCAAATTATGCTTTGAAATCTTCCTTTCTTACGCAAACGAAGTAAAATTAAGGACTTCCCCATGTCTTCTGATACTTGACTTGCATTTTTATTTTATTTTATTTTACTTTATTTTATTTTATTTTATTTTTTTTTATGGAATGGACTGTGACATAAATCTATTCCCCAAAACTAAGGTATTCAGAGGACTGCAATCTAAAAGATATTAAATTTTTCACAGACAGTAAAAGGTGTCTAGTGAAAATACATGTATTTTCATAGATTTGCGTCAGTAAATAAATAAGTCTTAATTTTTCTATTTTTAGGAATCCAACGCCTAACAATGAGCCACTACCCTGGCCGAGAGTAACTTCAGATAGTGAGCTGGAGTACCTGGAAATAGGCTCTAAGCTGGAAGTGAAGAAGGGGCTCTTCCACGAGCGAGTGAACTTCTGGAAGTCGCTGCCTCTTAGGGAGGAAGTACTCAGCCGTGTGACTAAGGAAGACCTGTGAAACGGACGACAGTGATAAATTAACCTAAGTGTTTGAAGACAGCATTTTAATGAAACTTGATATGTATTATGTGACTGTTACGGATTTCACATACCTGTTGACCTGCAAACAAATATTTCGTTCCTAATTCGCCTTTCCATGCCTTTGAAATTATTGTGTTTTATGGCAAGCAACTAAACTGAAGAAATATTCTTATGTACAGAATTGTTTCTTACGTGTCTTGAGGCAAGCAACAAATGTTTATTCTAGACATATCTCAAATAATAGATTGGTGTGTGATATGTTTTAGACTCTTTAGAAACTTCACAGAAGCTCTCCTGCGAACCTTGCAGAACTAGCACTCCTGGAAGAAAGGATATTGCGGAGACATAGCTTAGCCACAGCCCGAGGGATGTTTCCAGAATGAGATTTTCACTCTGCAGCGGAGTGTGCGCTGATATGAAACTTCATGGCAGTCTCGGTCCGTCACACAGTTTTAATCTGCCAGGAAGTTTCAGATTGATATTATTGGAGAACGGTTATGTTAGGGGCATGACGTATTTCCTTTTAAAATAAAATTAAAGTGTTGTTTAATTTATCATTACATTTTGTAAGCTTCTTAAAAGCAGTTTTTCATTTTGATGAATACAGTCTGTTGTCTCTCTGTTCGTTGCTGTCGATGGTATGAGAGTAAGTAAGGACTTTTACCACAGTGATTCAGTACTATGCAGCAGTTATTACCTAAATTATATGCAAGAGTGTTAATAAATATCTATTATCCAAACGTTTCACAGTTTGCACCTTAAAGGAGAAATGTGGTATGATGTAGCAGGAAGGGGTCCAATTAGCATCTGAAAACATTTGTTCTTAATAATAAATGAGGAAACACTTAACGTTCCATGATGTGTTAAAACATTACGTGTTGTCAAAATGTTAGTGCTGTGACAAAGAGAAAAATTATTTTAATAAATTTACCAAAATTTGTCAATTACAGCAAAAATTGAGCGTCAGTGCGAGTTTTTCAACTGAACTGATGGATTTCTTAAACAGGTTGCCCTTTTTTCCTGTAAGGTGCATAATATGTGAAAACTAACCTAAAATAAAGTCTGATTTTGGTGTCGTCTTTTACAAGGTGCCCGTCAATCAAAATGTTACAAACTGTCATCAGCCGCCGGCCGTGTGACCGAGCGGTTCTAGGCGCTTCAGTCTGCAACCGCAACACCGCTACGGTCGCAGGTTCGAATCGTGCCTCGGGCATGGATGTGTGTGATGTACTTAGGTTGGTTATGTTTAAGTAGTTCAAATTTCTAGGGGACTGATGACCTCAGATGTTAAGTCCCACAGTCCTCACAGCCATTTGAACCATTTTTTTTGTCATGTACCGGAAAAATATTATTTATCTTCCACCTCTTTATAATAAAATTGAGGAGTCACGGCAGTATTACCGTGTCATTTCCTTCTTGTAGTAAAATATCTAAGTAGTTCAAAGTCTGATTCAATTCGAGTGCGCTTCTATCCATCCCGTTGCCGCTGGTGCCGCAGCTGCGCTTGGGTCGCGCCTTGGGAAGCAGCGGCGACTGCGGACTAAATTCTGTCGCGTCCCGTATATTCGACTGATGAGGCAGCCAATACACCCGGAGGCGGACGGGGCTGGGGGGGGGGGGGGGGGGGGAGGGCTTGTTGCACATCGCATAATTTTTTTTTTTTCATCAGTCTACTGACTGGTTTGATGCGGCCCGCCAAGAATTCCTTTCCTGTGCTAACTTCTTCATCTCAGAGTAGCACTTGCAACCTACGTCCTCAATTATTTGCTTGACATATTCCAATCTCTGTCTTCCTCTACAGTTTTTGCCCTCTACAGCTCCCTCTAGTACCATGGAAGTCATTCCCTCATGTCTTAGCAGATGTCCTATCATCCTGTCCCTTCTCCTTATCAGTGTTTTCCACATATTCCTTTCCTCTCCGATTCTGCGTAGAACCTCCTCATTCCTTACCTTATCAGTCCACCTAATTTTTAACATTCGTCTATAGCACCACATCTCAAATGCTTCGATTCTCTTCTCTTCCGGTTTTCCCACAGTCCATGTTTCACTACCATACAATGCTGTACTCCAGACGTACATCCTCAGAAATTTCTTCCTCAAATTAAGGCCGGTATTTGATATTAAAAGACTTCTCTTGGCCAGCAATGCCTTTTTTGCCATAGCGAGTCTGCTTTTGATGTCCTCCTTGCTCCGTCCGTCATTGGTTATTTTACTGTCTAGGTAGCAGAATTCCTTAATTTCATTGACTTCGTGACCATCAATCCTGATGTTTTCTCGCCGTTCTCATTTCTCCTACTTCTCATTACCTTCGTCTTTCCCCGATTTATTCTCAAACCATACTGTGTACTCATTAGACTGTTCATTCCGTTCAGCAGATCATTTAATTCCTCTTCACTTTCACTCAGGATAGCAATGTCATCAGCGAATCGTATCATTGATATCCTTTCACCTTGTATTTTAATTCCACTCCTGAACCTTTCTTTTATTTCCATCATTGCTTCCTCGATGTACAGATTGAAGAGTAGGGGCGAAAGGCTACAGCCTTGTCTTACACCCTTCTTAATACGAGCACTTCGTTCTTGATCGTCCACTCTTATTATTCCCTCTTGGTTGTTGTACATATTGTATATGACCCGTCTCTCCCTATAGCTTACCCCTTCCTTTTTTCAGAATCTCGAACAGCTTGCACCATTTTACACTGTCGAACGCTTTTTCCAGGTCGACAAATCCTATGAAAGTGTCTTGATTTTTCTTTAGCCTTGCTTCCATTATTAGCCGTAACGTCAGAATTGCCTCTCTCGTCCCTTTACTTTTCCTAAAGTCAAACTGATCGTCACCTAGCGCATTCTCAATTTTCTTTTCCATTCTTCTGTATATTATTCTTGTAAGCAGCTTCGATGCATGAGCTGTTAAGCTGATTGTGCGATAATTCTCGCACTTGTCAGCTCTTGCCGTCTTCGGAATTGTGTGGATGATGCTTTTCCGAAAGTCAGATGGTATATCGCCAGACTCATATATTCTACACACCAACGTGAATAGTCGTTTTGTTGCCACTTCCCCCAATGATTTTAGAAATTCTGATGGAATGTTATCTATCCCTTCTGCCTTATTTGACCGTAAGTCCTCCAAAGCTCTTTTAAATTCCGATTCTAATACTGGATCCTCTATCTCTTCTAAATCGACTCCTGTTTCTTCTTCTATCACATCAGACAAATCTTCACCCTCATAGAGGCTTTCAATGTATTCTTTCCACCTATCTGCTCTCTCCTCTGCATTTAACAGTGGAATTCCTGTTGCACTCTTAATGTTACCACCATTGCTTTTAATGTCACCAAAGGTTGTTTTGACTTTCCTGTATGCTGAGTCTGTCCTTCCGACAATCATATCTTTTTCGATGACTTCACATTTTTCCTGCAGCCATTTCGTCTTAGCTTCCCTGCACTTCCTATTTATGTCATTCCTCAGCGACTTGTATTTCTGTATTCCTGATTTTCCCGGAACTTGTTTGTACTTCCTCCTTTCATCAATCAACTGAAGTATTTCTTCTGTTACCCATGGTTTCTTCGCAGCTACCTTCTTTGTACCTATGTTTTCCTTCCCAACTTCTGTGATGGCCCTTTTTAGAGATGTCCATTCCTCTTCAACTGTACTGCCTACTACGCTATTCCTTATTGCTGTATCTATAGCGTTAGAGAACTTCAAACGTATCTCGTCATTCCTTAGTACTTCCGTATCCCACTTCTTTGCGTATTGATCCTTCCTGACTAATGTCTTGAACTTCAGCCTACTCTTCATCAGTGCGATATTGTGATCTGAGTCTATATCTGCTCCTGGGTACGCCTTACAATCCAGTATCTGATTTCGGAATCTCTGTCTGACCATGATGTAATCTAATTGAAATCTTCCCGTATCTCCCGGCCTTTCCCCAGTATACCTCCTCCTCCTGTTATTCTTGAACAGGGTATTCGCTATTACTAGCTGAAAATTGTTACAGAACTCAGTTAGTCTTTCTCCTCTTTCATTCCTTGTCCCAAGCCCATATTCTCCTGTAACCTTTTCTTCTACTCCTTCCCCTACAACTGCATTCCAGTCGCCCATGACTATTAGATTTTCGTCCCCCTTTACATACTGCATTACCCTTTCAATATCCTCATACACTTTCTCTATCTGTTCATCTTCAGCTTGCGACGTCGGCATGTATACCTGAACTATCGTTGTCGGTGTTGGTCTGCTGTCGATTCTGATTAGAACAACCCGGTCACTGAACTGTTCACAGTAACACACCCTCTGCCCTTACCTTCCTATTCATAACGAATCCTACACCTGTTATACCATTTTCTGCTGCTGTTGATATTACCCGATACTCATCTGACCAGAAATCCTTGTCTTCCTTCCACTTCACTTCACTGACCCCTACTATATCTAGATTGAGCCTTTGCATTTCCCTTTTCAGATTTTCTAGTTTCCCTACCACGTTCAAGCTTCTGACATTCCACGCCCCGACTCGTAGAATGTTATCCTTTCGTTGATTATTCAATTTTTTTCTCATGGTAACCTCCCCCTTGGCAGTCCCTTTCCGAAGATCCGAATGGGGGACTATTCTGGAATCTTTTGCCAATGGAGAGATCATCATGACACTTCTTCAATTACAGGCCACATGTCCTGTGGATACACATTACGATGGACAAAAGAATGGCGTGCAAAATTACTGACCAAAACCCCTAATTTCAGTTTGCTACCGAGAAGATCATGTCCGCGAATCAGCACTCTTTTAGAAGGATTGCTGGTGAGAATCTCAGGTCGCCCTTTCCTCACATGATATACTGCGAATTATAGATGAAAGCAATAGGCAGATTCCATATTTGCGGAAAGCGTTTGACACGATGCGCCACTGCAGGCTGTTAAAAAAGTACGTGCATATGGAGCAGGTTCACAGATGTGTGAGTCGCTCGAAGACTTCTGAGGTTAATAGATCTCAATACGTTCTCCTCGATGGCGAGCGTTCATCAGAGACAGGAGTAGCGTCAGTAGTGACGCGGTAAGTATGATACGTCACCATTATTCTCTATACACATAAATGATTTGGCTGACAGAGTTGCCAGCAATCTATGGTTGTTTGCTGATGATGCTGTGGTGTATGATAAGATGTCGGCGATGAGTGACCGTACAAGGACGACTTAGACAAAATGTGTAGTTGGTGTGATGAATGGCAGTTAGGTCTAAACGTAGAAAAATTTAAGTTCATGCGGATGAATAGAGAAAGCAAAGCCGTAATGTTCAGATACAGTATTAGTAGTGTTCTGCTTGACAGCCAGGTCGTTTAAATATCTGGGCTTAACGTTGCAAAGCGATATGGAGTGGAAGGAGCATTTAAGGATTCTGATAGGAAAAGTCCATTTCGGTTTATTGGAAGAATTTTAGGAAAGTGTAGTTCATCTGTAAAGGAGACCGAATATAGGACGCTAGTGCAGCCTATTCTTGAGTAGGTACTACTCGAGTGTTTGGGATCCGCACCAGATCGGATTGAAGGAAGACATCGAAGCAATTCAAAGGGCTGGCTGCTATGTTTGTTACTGGTAGGATCGAAGAATATGCAAGTGTTATGGAGTTGCTTCGGGAGCTCAAATGAGAATCCCTGGAGGGAAGACTACGTTCTTCTCGAGAAAAACTTTTGGGAAAATTTAGAGAACCGGCATTCGAAGCTGACTGCAGAACGATACCATTGACTCCAACGTACATTGCGCGCTAGGACCGCGAAGACATGATACGAAAAATTAGGGCTCATACGGAGGCATACAGACAGTCGCTTTTTGCTCTTCAATTTGCGCATGGAACAGGGAAGGCAATACAATGGCTAGTAGTGGTACGGGGTACATTCCACCAGGCGCTGTAAGTTGGACTGCGAGTATCGATGTAGATCAAATATAATCCATCGACAAAGGAGGTAGCTTGATCGTTCGGCCAATACTAGCATACTGCTTGTCAGTACGGGATCCGTACCAGATACGACTGATAGAGAAAACAGATAAGATGCAAAGAAGAGCAGCTTTTTTCGTTATAGATTTATTTAATAAGCGTGAAAGCTTTACATGCTCTATGAACTTCAATGGCAGACGATGCAGTAGAGGGTTTCAGTACCATTGTGTAGTATTCCAGTAAAATTCAGGGGGCGTACGTTCCTCAGAGAATCAACCTATAGCCGACCGCCGACCGTGGTCGACCGGTTCTAGGCGTTTCAGTCCGGAACCACGCGGCTGCTATGGTCGCAGGTACGAATCCTGCCTTGGGCATGGATGTGTGTGATATCCTTAGGTTAGTTACGTTTGAGTAGTTTTAAGTCAAGGTGCTGATGACCTTAGATGTTAAGTCCCATAGAGCTTAGAGCCATTTGAACCATTTTTGTCACACAATATATTCTCCCTGGTATGTATACCTCGGGAAAAGACAAAGATAAAATCAGAGCGATTTGAGCCCACACGGAGGCTTAGCAGCAATCGTTCTTCCCGCGAAATATACCAGTCTAAAAAAGAGAAAGGGGAAAGTTACACGTACACAAAGTGCCCTCCGCAACACACCGTGTGGTGACTTCTGGAGTACAGGTGTAATTGTAGAAGTGTAAATACACGAGTGTTATGTATACAGTCTACTTTACAGACTGACTGAATTTTCTTAGTATTCTACCAATGAATCGCTATCTGTCTCCTGCTTCATCCACGGCTGAGTATGTGATCTTTCCATTTCATATCCTTACAATCTGTCACACACAGGTATTTGTGTGGGTTGATCGATTCCAACGGTGACATCGATATCAAAGGATACAGAATAAGATATTATGAGACTGTGAGTCTGCCTTGATTCAAAACACTTTGTTGATTCACTTCCGCAAACTAGTTTCAGCGAAATACCACCATCATCGGTGAGTTTTTATTATAACATGCAAAATTTACCACGTTGACAATAAATTACGGAGACAAATCACCATGTGTGGGCACTTTGGCTCCCGGTGTTGTGTGAATAAATTTACAATAAGTTTTTACTTTAAAGTCAGTACAGATTTATATGGTTGTTTTTTTTTTCGGCATACAATACGTCAGGGGTCTCCAAACTACGGCCCGCGGGGCGAAACCGGCCCGCGAGGGCCGGCAAACCGGCCCGTGTTAGCTGGCCGCACATCCCCGGTATCCGGCCCGCCAAATATTTGAGGTTCTGCCTATACTGCCAACAATTGAGTTTCGAGGCCTATCGCGCCAGAATTTCGGTCAGGTACGTCCACCAATCAAAATTATGTAATTAAATAAAAATCGTAGTTCGTTTCACTGCTAGCTATTCCCACAACCTTAGATTTTTGCGATTTCATCTTTCCTTTAGCCTTACATTACGGTGATCATGGAGTGCTAGGGTGCTTTAATCCCACTAAGTAGATCTTGGCCCTTATGACTTCGTGAAGGAGTCAATGTGGCCCGCGGACTAAAAAGTTTGGAGACCCCTGCAATACGTCATCTGCAAAGATAAGGGTGGCTCTTATTAACAGACATGAAAATATGAACTTACAAACTCAGTATTATTACTACTAGAATACGCGAAATTTCTGTGATTCTATTTTGGTGGGTATTTGGCCGTACCATAATCTCTCATGTACTCACAGTTGATTGGCTTTTAGTTGTTGTAAAATCACAGAAAACATAACTTTCCATCCTCGCAGTAATACAGATATTAGGTCATCTTGCTGTTAGTCGTGAAAGGTGTCGCGAGAAAATTTTGAAAGCTGTAATGGAAATTCTGACGACTCCTTTTCTTTACTTATGACTCTGTGTGGGATGGAGAAGTAATAATCATTTTACTCAATTACAGATAAGCACAAGAGTTCTAGTTATTGTATAGAACAGTACGTTTATTTCGTTTTGTGGAGGGCACGAGTTTACTCTTCTGAACGTTTAAAAAAAGTAGCCAATCATGACACTATTTTGAAATCTTATAAAATAACTGAATATTTGTGTATATTCTTTCAGCGTCAACGGCAGCCGCTCGACAGCTCTTTGATAGTCACGTAATTTCAGATTGACACCTATTCGCTGGCCCAAAAGATTACAAGATTTGTGGATATACATTACGTTTTTGCTTGTCCGGCCATCCCAAAAACAAATTGTACACAACTCACCCAGTAACAATCACCGAGTTGAAAACAAGAGCTGGAGAGTGCAGTTCTTATAAAATCTTTCGAAGCGCCATACAAAATCTCAAAATATGGTTCTCCGATTACTTACACTTGAATGTGAATGGTCATGAATTTTGTAAGAATTTCTTTCTGTAGCGATTCTTACTGACTTCCTTAACTTTATCTTCTACTATGTTCCAAGTTATGTTAAATTTTTCGCTAGCACGTTTCTTTATTTTGCTATTTGTTGCTACTCTATTTCTTTGGTTTACTCTCATTAGTTTATTAATTCGATTCAAAAAGTCTTGTGATTCTTCTTCTCCTTCACTGATATAGGAGTGTCATTACGAAATTATGTGATCGATATACTTTTACCCTAAATTTTAATCCTTCACGTGAACCTTCCTTTCATTTCCGCCAATGTCTCTTCGATGAAGATTAGGAGGGAAGAATGACTGCACCCAGTCTTATGCCCTTCTTGATGCGAGCATTCCCCTCTTTGCCTTGAATTCATTCCCGCCTCTTGTTCTTGTACATGTTTTATATGACTCGTTTTTCTCTTGTAGCGTTCACAGGAGCCATAGAACAAGAAAGGGTGGAGACGACTGAGTCTCGGCTACATTAATATGGTTCAAATGGCTCTGAGAACTATGGGACTTAACTTCTCAGGTCATCAGTGCCCTAGAACTTAGAACTACTTAAACCTAACTAACCTAAGGAGATCATACACATCCATGCCCGATGCAGGATTCGAACCTGCGACCGTAGCGGTCTCGCGGTTCCAGACTGAAGCGCCTAGAACCGCTCGGCCACACCGGCCGGCCAGCTACATTAATACCTAGCACATTTATTAATATTCTCATATAGTTCTAAAGGGGTTTACAACCTGTGCTCTATACAGCAATTTCTCTTAAAGTTTTCTTGCAATCCAAACAATCAGCAAGTTAACAAAGCTGTACCTTGATAATTATTCAGTATCCGAATCCAGAAATAAGCAGACTTACAATATTGATCAAATGAACAAACCTGACAATCTCTTATTCCAACCTAACGAATCTACAGAAATTAAAATTCAAGTAACTTTAAGGGGCACATGAATTATACTCAGTTTATGCGCTTGCCAAGGAAACCTTGAC
This sequence comes from Schistocerca nitens, assembly GCF_023898315.1. Classification (NCBI taxonomy): domain Eukaryota; kingdom Metazoa; phylum Arthropoda; class Insecta; order Orthoptera; family Acrididae; genus Schistocerca; species Schistocerca nitens. The sequence continues at coordinate 597,824,942 of NC_064617.1, forward strand.
ATGACAGTTAGCATAAATTACTGACGTAAAATAATTTTTTGGACAGCTTACTCTGCACAAACTCCTAACCTTATTGAAAGTCCAAAACATACATAATTAAAAACATTATTGTTACAAGTTCACATATATTTTCCAGACAGTGACAAAAAATGGTTCAAATGGCTCTGAGCACTATGGGACTTAACATCTGAGGTCATCAGTCCCCTAGCACTCAGAACTACGTAAACCTAACTAACCTAAGGACATCACACACATCCATGCCCGAGGCAGGATTCGAACCTGCGACCGTAGCGGTCTCGCGGTTCCAGACTGTAGCGCCAGAACCGCACGGCCACTCCGGCCGGCCAGACAGTTACACAAGAGTGTACTCTCGCTGAACCACTACAAGGACAACCGTAAGTTGTACAGAGCTCTTTAGACTTTACTTAACTCACTGATAAACATTCGAAATTTCTTGATATGGTATCCACGAGTGAACACAGAATAGAAGTAATACTTGGAACGCTTCCTTGTCTTTTTCCACAGCTTGTTTAGGTTCGAGACCTGCGCCATTATATGGGTCTGGGTGTTTGTTTTGTCCTCATCGTGTCATCATCATTCCGGGAGTGCCGAGACTGGGAATGGAAAGATGTGGAACTTGCACGGGCGCTCATGATCACGATGTTGAGCGCCCCACAAACCATCATCATCGTCATCATCATCATTACTATATGGAGGACAAAATTCATGGGTTGACGTACACACGTGTACAGATTGCGGCATCATCACGTAAGTTAGATATAAAAGGCAGTGCGTTGGTGGGGCTGTTATTTGTAGTCAGGTGATTCATTTGAAAAGCTTCCGACGTGATTATGGACGTGCGACGGGAACTAACACACTTTGAACACGGAATGGTAGTTGTACCTAGACGCATGGGACATTCATTTCGGAAATATTTAATTCAATATTCCGAGTTCCACATTGTCAAGAGTGTACTGAGATTTGCAAATTTCAGGCATTACCTCTCACCATGGACAGCGCAGTGGCCGACGACCTTTACTTAACGACCTACGGTACCGACGTTTGGTTGAGTTGACAGCGCTAACGGACAGACAGCACAGCGTGAAACAGCCACATAAATCAGTGTGGGACTAACGATGAACGTGTCCGTTACGATAGTGCGGCTGTATTTGGCGTTAATGAGGTGTGCCAGCAGACGACCGACGCGGGTGCCTTTCCCAACAGCACGACATCTCCTGCAGCGCCTCTCCTTGGCTCGTGACCACGTCCATTGGACCCTGCACGGTTTGAAAATCATGTCCTGATCAGGTGAGTCCGAATTTCGGTTGGTCAGAGCTGATGGTACAATGCGAGTATGGTGCACATCCCCTGAAGTCATGGACGCAAGTTGCTCACAAGGCACCGCGTAAGCTCGTGGTGGCTCGATAATGCTGTGGGCTGTGTTTACCTGGAATGGACTGGGTCCTGCGGTCCAGCAAATGGTTATATTTGGCTACGTGGAGACCATTTGCAGCCATTCATGGACTCTATGTTCCAAAACAACGAGGAAATTTTTATGGATGCAAATGCTCCCTGTCACCGGGCGAATTGTTTGAAGAGCTTTCTGGACAACTCGAGCGAATGATTCGGCCACCCAGATGGCCGGACATGAATCGCATCGAACATTTGAGGGACGTAATCGGAAGATCATTTAGAGTACAACGTCCCGCACCGGCAACCCATTCAGAATTATGGATAACGATAGAGGCAGTATGGATCAATATTTCTGCAGGGGATTTCTACCGACTTGTTGAATCCATGAAATGTCGAGTTGCTGACTACGCCGGGCAAAAAGAGGTCCGACACGATATTAGGGGGTATCCCACATGACTTGTCACATCAGTACACATCATCAGCCTACAATCTCCTACCGATGAGAAACAGAATTCAATTTGTTATACCGTATCTGAAACAGGCCAGTGATAGGCGCAAGCACTAAAAAGTTTCAGTGAAACATGCGTCCTACACTAGCGTATTATGATCTAAGAAATAAGCAAGTATACTCATGTTTATGAAATATAAAATATATGGACCAAAGATTCCACAAGTATTAATAAGTACTTTCAATACTGTCTATCGTAGTAAAGGAAGGCGCAGTTTCACAATGTTTCTGGGGCCAACAAAAAGACGTCTTGCTGTTTCGTGTCATTTATTTGGCAACCCAAATATACCTCTTTCTATTAATCTCTTGTAGCTACCAGCTTTCTTTGTAGCTGTTCGTAGAAGGAACGCAAAAGTGTTGTCGCGGAACCCTTCCGCCTTTGTCGTGATCCAGCTGCTGATCAGAAAAATTACCAGACCTTTTATCTTGTCTTAATGAATCTGCAGTTTCTCAGAAACGATATCCGACACTAAGTCAACCACACATTCACCTTTTCAAAATTACGTTGGGCTACGTCTGTAACTTCGCCTTTTCATCCACTACTCTGGAGTAATATGAAATCACAACAGGAATCGAAAAGCACTGCTCGGTTAATTTCAGTTCCTACTGGGAAGTGCTAGGTGATTACGACTATTCTCTATCTTCCTTCCACCTTCAAAAGCAGGCACCGTTGCGGTTAAAACTGATAACAAACGTTTGAATGAAATATTTATAACATCAGAAGCTGGAGATGTATGCCACTGAATCTCTACAGCTCACACAACACATACAATACTTGAGAACAGTTTCATAACTAAGTAACAGTATACAATAAGAATGGAAAACCATGAAATGGCGACAACCATCAGAACACAGTATCTGACGTAACGGAATGTCCGACACAGCCACGACTCTCGGTTTCTGTGCATCCGGCTTATTCACATTCCGTAAGCGTACAGTCCGTTCGTACCAAGCATACACAAGTCAGTCCTCCATGCTACAGCCCACGATCCCATCCACTTACGCATAGCCAACTAAACACACACGTGTCGGGTGTTCCTTCACAGTCAGCGACAACTTTGTGCCTAGTCGCAGTACCTGTTTCAACTAGAGGTGCCGTCACTCCCTTTTCCGCGCTGCGCTCGCGCAGATAAACCATTCTCTCTTTCAGACGTCTGAAGCAGCGTCAAGAGGAAGTATGGCCCACCTAGAATAACAGTTCGGGTGCTGCCAACATAGGTCATAGTGCCGAACACGGCACATCGCTTGCACCTATTTTCCTGAGAATTTTAAACATGCTGCACAATACTGCGTTGTCGAACGATTGTCTAGGTTAGACAAGTCCTCTGACGGTGGCTTCATTCCATTCAAGTTCTGCGTTCTGGCCCTAAACGTGACAATAGATTCCGACCGACCGCCGTGTCATCCTCTGCCAAAGGCGCCATCGGATGCGCTACGGAGCGGCTTGTGGTCAGCGTATCGCTTTCCCTCTTCGGGTTTCTTTATCTTGGATACTAGTAAGTCGAGTACCTTCACATTTGACCTCACAAGGCTGAGAGCACCCGTAGCAGTCTCCCGTCAAGGAAAAATTTTTGCCAGAATCGCAAATCTAACCCTGGTACCTCACAAAGGAGTCAGACCCCTTGACCACTCAGCTGCGGATGGAGATATACTTCTTCGCCATCTTGGCTTCAGCTGTGATTAGTCCTTCACTATTGGACCATTACCGCTTTCGTGGCACTAAAAGTCACATCTGCAGGTGAACATCTGTATAATAATAAATCCAAAAAGAATAACAATCCTGAGATATACACTGGTATGGCAAATTATTTTAAGATTCTAATTTTTTTTTATTATTATAAACTTTTACAGTAGAATATCAAAATGTTAGTGCCCGAATAACTGAAACATTAGAGCGTAAAAGCTCAGAATCCTTTTACGCAACACTCCTTGTCCGTGAGAACAAAACCCCGCTAAAAGGCGGTATGTCTTAGAATAAAACAGTCGGATTTCAATATAGTAGATGGATGCTAAACAAATCGTGCCATAGTGATCCACTGGTAAGGAGAAAATAAATGGAAACTCTTAAGACCTAAAGTTTTAAGCCAGAATGAAAAATCAAGGTGTGATTGCCACAAAACGGAGACATGTTCTACCTGGACCAAACCGATCAAGTATATTGCTATTGACGGAAAAATAGAACGCGAAAACCGCAATTACCGCTTCTCCAACCTATATGGAATCGCGAACAGGGGAGGCGGCTGCGTGCTCTGACTTAGTGACAGCCACTTCTTGGATTTTCATTATGGCCCAAAATTATGTCTGAATGCTTTATATTTATTTTCTTCTCACCTACGGATCACTACGGAACAATTTGTTTAGGACCTATCCGCTATATTGTACTCCGGCTGTTTTATTCTATGACATACCGCCTTTTAGCGGTGTTTTGTTCCGACGAACAGGGAATGTTGGGTGAAAAGGTTCCGATCTTTCCCGCTCTAATATCTTTGATATGTTGGTAGCAGGACTGCGGGGAATGAAATGACCAAGTCCATAAAGGATTCTCAACAGCAAACTTTTTTTACCAAGAATCGTAGCAACCAACACTGGCAATAGGACAGATACACTATGATATTACGACTTACTAATTGTTGAAATAATATGCAAAGTCAGAAATTAAGAAAAACCTTGCAAAGCCATCAGCGTAGCATTTCGAATATATACTTTAATTTAAGACAACTAGCAATGATTTCTTTCAACAAGAGATTTTTTTTTTAAATAATAGGCGATCGCGACCAATCGCACTGCAGCAAAGCGAGGGCACGAGAAAGAGCCGACACACTAATCGTTTCAGAGATAAGCTACGGCTGCGTTTTAGTTATGTGAGTTCTAACATGATATTCTCATGTAAGATTTTTAATATTTTTAAAATAAAAATCTTAAAATAATTTACCGTACTAGTGTATATCTCAGAGTTATTCCTTCTGGGTTTATTGTTATGTAGATGTTCGAGTGAAGATGTGCCTTTTAGTGCCACGAAACCGGTAGTGATCCAATAAAAAACGACTAAATGCAGCTAAAGAAGTTTATTAATCCCCAAGATGACAACTCATAGCTGCGGTTACCCTACCTACAAGGTTGTCTATATACTTCTTAAGACTTGCCCCCATTATCAAGCACAACGTCAGCGCTAACTCCCTGGTGTCTTTTAACTAAAACCAAACCGGTCGTCTGAACCAATGGTCGCCAAACTACTGCCCGCGGGTCACATGCGGCCCGATTGAAGTATTGGGGTAGCCCACGGTTCTCTGCCATATTTTAAATAGTATTCATCTAGCAGCTAATAGACGAATCCAAAAAAATCAGTTAATGTTGAAATCTTTTTAAGAGGGTAATCTGCATGCTTATTAACAAATAAATATACCCACAGAAATGATAACATTTTAAGACGTGCTTCATTTTATTTATGTTGCTTAATGCGGCCTTCAACTGAGTGAGAAAATTGGCCGCTTACTTAAGGGTAGAGGGATAAGGAGCACTACCACTGAGGGTTTAGAGGATATCATAGGGGGAATGTTTTGTTGTTTGTCTTCTGATACTGACATCTCATTGGGATGTGCACCAAACAACCGCAGTTATGTAAATTTTTACACGGAAGTAAAATGGATTCGCATATAGACACAATCGTCGTCAAATTCACTCCATATGTGTAGCAACGAATATGAAATAAAATTAACGCGTTTTTAATACAATGCAGTGAGCAGAAGAAAAATGACATTCAAAACATTTTGTAAACATTTGTTCGTGTCTCAAGTTGTGTAACACATTTAAATGTAGTTCATTTGCTGCTATTAATCAATTAATCATCCGCTTAAGCAGACAATAGAACAACACCTGTTCAGCCAATTACAGTATCGCAACCTTGGGGTCGCCGAAGGTGGCAGCAATCTGAAACAGAACAGTTGACAGAAGTGGTGGCGACTTTCAACGATCAGTACTTGGGGGCTGGCCGTCATCTTTCTATAGATAGTCTATTGGGGGCTCATGACGTACTAAACCAAGTATACTACCGATCATAATGAGATTGGTACCTATGTCGCTCGAGGTGCAGATCTACATGTCAGTACTGGCTGTTGAGCAAAATAGTCTGACGATCACTGGTCTAAACACTTGTACAACCAATTTCTGTGAACGATATTACTCAATATAATGGAAACAATTTTTACGTCGGCAGGTGATATTTGAAGTGATTGCTGTCTCAAAAATCAACAGATAACGGTCTTTGAATGATGTCCCTATTTTGAGCGGAACCGAGGTTGGAATCTTCCTACACGTTGATCAAGGGGTCTGAAGAGATATATATATATATATATATATATATATATATATATATATATATATATATATATATATATATATATCACGGAAACTGGAAGCTCAATAAAATAACGAACTGGAAATCTAGACGGCTGGAAGGTGTTTGATCTGACGTTCTGGAAAGGGAAAAGACTGGAACCCTGTCTTCCACTTACTTCAATGTAATCACGCATTTCTATACACATTTTTCTGATTTTTGCCGACTACAGAGACATTTTGCCTCTCGCGTAAAATTCAAACGTAATCAGATCCCAATGAGATGACATTGAAGGAAAAACCCTAGACCATAATATGTGACATAAATTTCAACCTGATACATCTATCAGTTCCCGAGAAAAATGTTTCTTAACAGTCCGACAAACAGACAGACGGATGGACAACAAAAGGACCCCCCCAAGAGTTCCGTTTCCGTTTTCGCCGACTGAAGCCCGGAACCTCAAAAAAGACTGAGGCGATCGGTATCAGAATACGCAGAAGACTGAGGACGCTAAAAATATGCAGTAGTGACATATGCTATTAGTTCCCATGTGCAGATACACTTTACTGAATGATGCACCATTAAAATCACACGCATGCACGGAAATAAAGTACTTAATTTGACGGAGGAAGTAGCGTGCGTAAATCAGTGCTGTAATCTTGAATCCAAAGACTCATTTGATGAAGCTCTCCACGCTAGTGTAGTCGGTGTAAAACTCTCCATCTCTGTACAACTTCTGCAATTAGTTTGCCATAGGCAAGCCTAGGTCTGCCTCCATATTGTTTGCTGTCCACACTCCCCATCCATTACGAAATTCATTGAGCCCTCACAATGTGCCCTATCAACTGATTCCACAATTTAGTCAAGTTGCGCCACACATTTATTTTCTCCCAATATCTAGTCAGTATTTCCTTGTTAGTTGTCCGACGTGCTTCTCCCTAGTACCCCATTTCGAAACCTTGTATCGTCACCTTATCTGAATTGTATGTCGTCTACGTTTCACTCCAGACAAATACTTCCAGAAAAACTACTAAATGCATATATTGCTAACAAAATGGTTTTCTTGCTCTTGACAGGTGCATTTTATATTCTCTGTAATTCGGCCACTGTCAGTTAAATTAACGCCGTAATAACAAAACTAATCTACTGTTTTTAATGTCTCACTTCCTAATAATTCCCTTGGGTTCGTCTGATTTAATGCAGCTGCATTTTTTCTTCTCCCTGAACTTTAAAAATATTTTGATGATTTACTTCACGTCTTCCTCAGTGTACAGACTAAATAACAATGACAAGCAACAGCCCTGTCTCAGTACCTTTTAAACACCTGCTTCCTTTTCACAAACTTCAACGCTTATAATTGCTGTATGGTCTCTCTACAAGTTGTCGTTAATTTTCTGGTACGTGTATTTTTTCCCTGTTGCTTTCAGAATCTTGAACGACATTTTGCACTCAACATAGTCACAAGCTTTTTCTAAATCTACAAATGCTACAAATCTTTATCTTTTACCACCTGTCTTCCCGGTTGTAGGGTCATTTGTGGCTCTCGTGTTGCTACATTTATTTAACACCCTAACTGATCTTCATCTTTTTCATTCTTCTGTAAGTAATTCGGGTCAGTATTTAGTAGCCATGAAGTTTCAAGGTCATTTCGCCTGTCTCATGTATCTTGTTCATCAAGTTCAATAGTTTTATAACCACCGACTCTTCCCAGGATCTCCATAATTCTCAGGACATGTGGTCCACACTAGGGACCATGATACTTCAGCGCTCAGACACATTCTTCTTCCTCTACTCTATCTCCCATCTCACCTTCACCCACTTATTCTTCAGTTTCCTAAATTCTGTCATCGTTGGTTTTATACAGCACTTCTATGTATTGTCTCCACGTTTCAGTCTTCCCATCTTTACTTGGCAGCCGGCCGTGGTGGCCGAGCGGGTCTAGGCGCTACAGTCTGGAACCGCGCGACCGCTACGGTCGCAGGTTCGTATCCTGCCTCGGGCATGGATGTGTGTGATGTCCTCAGGTTAGTTAGGTTTAAGTAGTTCTAAGTTCTAGGGGACTGATGACCTCAGAAGTCAAGTCTCATAGTGCTCAGAGCCATTTGAACCATTTTCTTAGTAATCGCTTGCCATTTGTGCATTCAATATTCATTCATATTCCTTTCTTTTCTCCAAATGTATGTTTAATTTTCCCGTAGGCTGCATCTATCTTTTCAGTAGTCATGCATTATTGCACATATTTGTATTTCTCCTCTACCCATAATACAAACTTTTCCATTTTGCACTTCATGTGATCCTCATTTTTTCGATGCTTCTATTACTTTTTGCCTGCTTCATTCACAGCATTTTTAAATTTTGTCTTTTCATGATTTACATTGTACATTTCTTATGTTATACAAATATGTCAGTTGATCCTTGTCTTTTTGCCTATCCTCTCCTCTGCTGCCTTCATTATTCCGTCTCTCAAGCTTACCCATTCATCTACAGTGTTCCTTTCCTCTATTTCAGACAAGAGTTGCCCGATGCTCTCTTTGGGATTTCCAGCAACCTATGATTCTTTCGACTTATCCTGTTCCTAAAGCCTTAATTACCTGAGTCTCAGTCATTTGCACATTTTTTTATCTGCACTTATTTGCCAATATATTTTGCACAATCCAAGTTTGCTCCTGAAGATATTTTGTAGCTTGGTTTCAAAATCTCTTACTAACTATTTGAAACCTTTCGGTGTTGCTTGTTCCTTATCTATGCAGACAGCCTTCGGTTATGATTCTTAAATCAGGTGTTAGCAATGTTTTCATTGTGCCCAGTGCTAAATTCCATCAGGTGGCTTTTATTCCTTTCCGCAGCTCGCATTTTCCTACAATTTTCCACTTGTTTCTTTTATTACTATGGAATTCCAGTTAGCCACCCCCTAACGTGACCTTAAACATTTAGCAAATGGTCAGTGGGGTATCTGACGTCGTTGCAAATTGTGGTTCGAAAATTACTTCCATAATCAAAAGGTTTTTAAACCGGAAAAGCGCGTTGCTTATCCCTAATGAATCTGGAGTGTGCATGACTGGCAGATTAATTGCGTAAGGTAAAAAAATGGTGGGAAAATTATGGCCTCACCACGTCATTAGAAAGAGACAAGATAGGATAAGACTTGAAAGGAGAATGAATTTAATCATTTTTGAAATATCTATCCCACCATTCGCTTTAATCGATTTAGGAAAAGCACAGGAAACCAACATACGGATGGCATCCTCAAGTGACTGAACGCTGGTCTTCGTGAATTCTCGTCCGTTGATCTAAACTCTTGCGTTTCGCTCGGTCTGGAAAAGAGATGAGGGCCGTATGATCAGTTCGACCGCTACAGATGTGTGTACAACTGCTCTTGTGCAACACATTATGTTGTATGAAGTGGTGTGCTCCAGCAGGAAGATTAGTGTTTAAAGTCCCGTCGACAGCTAGGTCATTAGAGATGGAGCACGAGCACAGATCAGGAAAGGATGAGGAAGGAAATCGTTAATATTCTTTTTTGAAGGAACCTTTCTACCATTCGCCTTAAGCGATTTAGGGAAATCACGGAAAACCTAAATCAGGATGGACGTAGATTTGGACCGTCATCCTCCCGAACGCGAGTCCAGTGTGGTAACCACTACACCACCTCACTCGGTTAGCGCAATCCACGTGCAGTTCAAATTCTCAGCGGAAATGCAAGCGGCAACGTACGAGGCGAAATCACTGTAAGCAGAAAAATCTGTTCTCCATTGGCGTTTGGTGCTCCGACAGTAATAACTTATTCGTTTGATTTGATGCAAAAGTTGAAAGAAAGTTTGCCGAGGCGCGCGTCAGACCCGCTATCAGTAAACTGCTAATAAATGACAATGGGAGAGCGTCGTCCGCCTCGCTGTTACGTAACCGGTCCGGCAGCTGAGATATCTTTTTGCACGTTAGCGACCTTGAGCCGCCGTACCTCGCAAGAAATCAGACGCCAAAGTGTCAGTTGGCGATGGGTTCGCGGTCTGCGCGGTGTGTCGCAGCGCTGCGGCTGCTGCTGCTGGCGGCGGTGGCAGGGGCGGAGGCTGGGGGCGCACAGCTCCCGGTGGTGAGGACCCTGCAGGGCGCGGTGCGAGGCCGCCGACAGGCGACTAGCAATGGCCGCCCGCTGCTCGCCTTCTACAACCTGCCGTACGCCAAGCCGCCCGTCGGGTCGCTGCGTTTCAAGGTGCGTATCTCCGCAAGCGTAATGGAAGATAGTCGAATTACATCAGGTGATGGTATTACATTAGGAAACAATGCAGTAAAAATACGAGGGCTGTTCAGTAAAGAATGATCATAATTTTTTTTTTTTTTGACAACATACCTTTACTCATCCTTATAATTTTGATGGTCCATCTCAAAGCAGTCTCCCATGAAGGCGATGCACTCGTCCCAGCGTTTCTGCCAGTCTTCAAATACATGCTGGAAACCATTTTCTGAGAGATCCTTCAAAATCGCCACTGCAGCCTTCACCACTGCTTCTGATGGCGTTTTTCATGCTAGGGAATAGAAATAAGTCACTCAGGGCCAAATCCGGACTATAGGCAGGGTGAGGGATGCACTTCACGTTTATTGGCAATATGCGGCCGAGCGTTATCGTGGTGCAGCATCAAGCCTGCTTCACGGAAATGTCATCTTTTGCGCCTGATACGGACTTGCCACGTTTTCAGGACATCCCTGTAGTATTGATCATTTACTGATGTGTGTGAAGATACGACATGAATATGAAAGAATGAGATTACCGTCTCTTCCCAGCAGAAGCAACCCCTTTTGCTTATTTGGGGGTTGGTGAGGAAGGAGATTTCCCCACTGAGCTTTGCTGTTTGCTCTCAGGATCAAAATGATGTAGCCAAGTTTCATCAGCAGTGATTGCGTTTCAGAGAAACTCCGGATCTTCCTCTAACATCAACTTCAACTGCATGCAGACCTGCGCTTGAATGTCCTTTTTTTCGGGAATCAAAAGTCTTGGAATCCGTCGGGCACAAACACGTGTCATGTGTAATTTTTCTGTCACCAGCGTGTGGCTGGTATTCAATGAAATGTTCAGTATTTCAGAATGTGATCTTAAGATAATTCGTCGATCCTCTCTCACAATGACAGCAGCAGTGTTGATGTTTTCATCCGTAAGGGCAGTAACTGGAGCATCGGGTCCACCTTTCTTTGACATTGATTGTCTCCCCTCTTTAAACATTTTAAATCGCCTTCTAGCTGTGCTGTAGGGAAGACGAGCCTCTCCCTAGGCCTCCTGTAAGCCTCAGCTGAAGACGTGTTGAGTAGAAAGCAGAATTTCAAAGCCCCATATTGTTCTTCGCGTGTTACCCCCATTGCAGCGGTAGGCGATACCGAACATGTCTGACCTTGCCCGCCTCTCAGAAGCAGGAACCAGGAGTCCCAACAATGAAACTACTACGGCGTGTTTGTTGCACATTAAGTTAACAGACTATCGTAAGATTAAATTTTAGTGCGAGAAATTATGACCATAAAAATTATGATCGTTATTTATTGAACAGCCCTTGTTTTAGTTCAGTTTTTCCATTTGGGCAACAAAGTACTTGACGACGGCTGAAGTCGAGATGATACACACTTATCACCCAGAAATCTATGACCACCGGCCTTCTATCGATATAAACCCGTCCAGGCGATAGCAGCATCACCTGACGAAGAATGACTTCTAGTTAGACGAACTCACGGTGCATGTCGTATCTGTGAGCGTGCTGTGTGTATGTAGAATGGAGGAGGTGTGCGACCTGTCTGAGTTTGGCCGATGGCAGATTGTGGTGAGCCATAAGCTCCGCACGAGCATTTCGGAAACAGCACGACTTATCGGGCGTTCGAGGAGTGCTGAGCTGAGTGTCTTCAACACTTGGCGAAACCAAGGTGGAACTGCCCCAGACGACGTGGCGTTGGGCATGTCGAACGTCGTAGGCTGGACAGACTGGTAAAATAGGACAGGTGACGAACTGGGCAGAGTACAAATGTGTGTGCCGGCCGCGGTGGTCTAGCGGTTCTGGCGCTGCAGTCCGGAACCGCGTGACTGCTACGGTCGCAGGTTCGAATCCTGCCTCGGGCATGGGTGTGTGTGATGTCCTTAGGTTAGTTAGGTTTAAGTAGTTCTAAGTTCTAGGGGACTTATGACCTAAGATGTTGAGTCCCATAGTGCTCAGAGCCATTTGAACCATTTGAACAAATGTGTGTAAGTACACAGTGAATCAAAAACACTACTAATGATGGGCCTCTGCAGCCGACGACCCACGCGTGTGAATATGTTAACACCAGGACATCGGATACTAAGACTGATATAGGCACGTGGCCTCCGCTCTGGACTTTTGGGCAGTGCATGGTCTGATGAATCTCGATACCTTCCTCATGCTGATGGGAGGGTGGGAGTTAGTGGTCTTCCAGGGGACCAGCTCTCTGACATCTGTACTGGGGGCGGCTCCATTATGCTTTGGGGAACATTCACGTGGACATCCATGATTCAAGTGGAGCTTGTGCAAGGTGTCATGACAGGCAAGGAGTACTGTACACTGGTTGCATACCATGTACGCCCCCTTCATGACGATCGTACGATCGTATTTCTCAGCGGCAGTGGTACTTTTCAAGAATATAATACCCCATGTCACAAGGCCAGGAGTGTAATACACTGGTTCAAGGAACACAGTGGCGCGTTCCACTGATGTGCAGCTCCCCCCCCCCCCCACCTCCACCACCAGTTCACCAGCTCTGAACCCTATCGAACGCTTCTGGGATGTGATTAAATATGGTGTCGGAAATCATTGCCCCCTCCCCGAAATTTACTGGAATAAGGTGACTTGTGTGTGCAGATGTGGGGCCAACTCTCTCCAGCGACCTATCAAGGCCTCAATGCTTCCATGCCACGACGCGTCGCCGCTGCTAGCCGCGCCAAATGTGGATCTACTGGGAATTAGGTAGATGGTTATAATGTTCTGGCTGATCAGTGTAAATGAAGACTGGTAGTAGCAGTTTAAAATTAAATGAGGAAGCGTTTACCATAGGTATTTGTGTCGAATGTAGCTCAGTAAGGAAATGACACGTTGACGATAAACAGTAGGGACAAGACGAGAAGAGAACCCTTTGAAATGTGGTGCTGCAGAATAATGCTGAAGATTAGGTGGGCAGACCGAATAACTGATGAAGTTATAACTTTATAAAATGTATGGCACACAAATGATGACTTTATTTATGTTTTATTTCCAACCGTTTCGGTCATAAACCATACTCCCGGTTCTGTATGCAATGTAAAACAAACATTATTTCAAAATATAGAAATGAAATAATCTACAATGTAACAAGATTATTTCGAATTAATTACGTCAAAAAATTAATCTGCAGCCAGCATTACATATCAAACCTAAAAGTATCGTTCATTTCGAACTTAACAAATATGATATCTGTGTGAAGATCAACTCATTGAAGGAATCCAACACAAGACATACAGTAGCATTACAGGGCCAGAATTTACAGAAAACAATTCGAAGTTAAAAGATTACGAATATATTACAGTCGTAGCCAGGATGAAGATAACACTAGTCATACGTCTCGTAACAAAATTGTATTCCAACCAAACATTTTCAAGAACACAAACTAATAAACATTTAAAATTACATTACATAAGGGCTTTTTATTTTTTTGTACAGTTAATTACTCTGCAATAACAACATCCTTTGTCGTCATCAAGACTGAAGAGTAGCATCTTTACAATAAAGTAAAAAGAATTTATCAAAATAGAGTAGATACAGTACTGCAATTATAAATTCATGCTAATATACATAGTTAAAAGGTATCAACCCCATTTAAAGATTTCTTTAGGTCTTACCTGTTCTTACCGTTTCACACGATTGTGGCTATGATAATATCTGATTACCTTTGCTGAAGATATTTCAGATGGTGGGTTTAGTATTTATTGCGTAACTGGATGGCACCTTTTCCTTAAAAAAAGTGTAAATTGATTTAATAGGCTTTAGCCGTGTATTTTGGCATGAACTTATGTTTGCAGTACGGTATTTATGCCATTCTGATAACTTCGTTATATTTTATTGTAAAGAAGCTACTCTTTAGTTTAGATAAAGAATGTTGTTATCGTAGTGTACTGATTCTATAAAAACATATATGTAATGTAATTTTAAATGTTTATTACTTTGTCTTCTTGAAAATGTTTGGGTGGAATACAGTTTTGTTACGAGACGTACGATTATTATCATCTTCATCCTGCCTACGAATGTAATATCAACTTAATCCTTGATCTTCGAATTGATTATAAAAATATTGTAGGTGGTTTTCTTTCTGCATTTTGACATGATTTTTGTTTTGTATTTCGTACAGGACTATGATCATGGTTTCTGACCGAAACCGGTAGGAATAAAGCAAAAATAAATTCAGCATTTTTGTGTCACTCATTTTATAAAGTATTTTCAAGCTGACAACTAGGTTATCATTTTCACTTACCTAATAAATTGCTTACATTGGTGAGATACAAATATATCTAGAACTGACTTCAAGTAATACTAACGGAGAGGAAGTGGTACTATTAAAAGTTGTAAGAACTGAAATTGTTCTTTTGTACGGTCTTTGCCTTTCAGATCACTGAAGTGAAAATATTACTCTGTTATTTAAATGCAACTTTCTTCGGCATATTCCGATACTTGAATTACGAATACATTAGTTCCCACTATTTATTTGAGTTCGGCTCAAAGCAAAGTTACTGAACAGTGTCGGCCCTATATGGTTGCGTTAAAACAGTGTTGAAATACGTAGAGGAACGCATCCACTAAAGCCTATGTAAAAGTATCTGACTTCGAATGTTAATAATGAACAAAGCAGATTCTCTTTTGCAGATACTGAAATGACGAGCTATAGGAAATGCCGACCGATCACCCGTACTTCCCACAAGAGTCAGCTAATGCAGTTACTAAAGCCGAAACCATGTATTAAAATTACTTCAGTTCAGAGGGTAACTCAGGATACTCAGACAGCTTGTATAAAACAGGAATTATTTTATGCTGGTAATACTGAAATAAAATGACTCACAGAACAATTCCATGTATCAAGTCGGACCGTCAGAGAGAAAGAGAGAGAGATTACAGAATCATGAATCATCATTTTATAACTCTCACATAAAAAATGTCGAAACGACGTTTTCTTTGAATCAGGTTACATTGCTTTGATGATTTACAGCGTTACAGCGTTATCTTAGGCCATTTGCCGGTACCACAAACATTTTACACCTTGTATTTGACATACTTAATTGTAAAAGTGGCTTAAAATACCAAACTGGCTTAAGATAATTGTCGTTTATTATTCCCCATCAGTTGCATATTTTTGATTAGATTATATGTTTCGATAACTCTGGATCATCTTCAGATCTAAGTACATAGTGCGTCAGCAACCCGTCTTGTCTACTCAGAATACTCGAATATGATGTGCTTAGTTATGAAGACGATCGAGACTAGTCGAAACATGTAATCTAAATAAAATTACGCAACTGGAACGGGACAATAAGTGATAATTATCTTAAATTTCAGCACAGTTGCTAAATCTCTCAAGACGATTGCATCGGATATAGTGAAACTGGCTTAAAATAGTGTAAGGAGCACTACAAGGTACAGAATAGAATAGGGTAAAAAATAAACTTATGGCACAGCTTAACTTAAGGAAGGGGTCAGTTGGTGGGACACATGGTGACCTGTGAGTAAGTAGTAAATCTGGCAATGGAAGGAAGTTGCTCAGGGGATTAACGCTGCACAGATAGGTTAAAAACTAGAAATCTCGTTGGGAAGCGCACCAAGTTTTCAATAAAGGAAGCAGGTACAAATGGTTGTAGGTTGTAATATTCATGCAGGCATGAAGAGGCTTTCGTAGGGTGGACTGGCGTGGAGAGTCGCTTCCAACCAGTCTTCTGACTGAAGATCATACCAACAACGTTACTGTTCAAGTCAGTCGTTTTCCGTACAAATGTTGATGTGCGGTTGCTAAGAAACTGAGGAATAAACCTTATAATACTTGCTATAATATTGGAAAAGAGCATCAATGAGCACATTATTTTTAACTATTAAGTTTATTTCAGCCAATGCTAGTAATTTCTTTAATGGGTACACCGATTTTAATACCTTAGTCGTTGCCAATACCCCATAAACAATCCTAAGGAGATGACTAAGCCAGAGCGTTTTAGGAGTGTACTTATGCTGTGCTGCTTGACAGTCACGTCTTGTAAATGCATCTGAGCGTAACGTTGCAACGTTGCAAAGCCATGTGAAATGGAACGAGTCTGTTGTAGGGAAGGTGAATTGTCCGCTTTATTTTGTGACTTCTCGGGAAGTGTAGGTCATCCACAAAGGAGAGCGCGAGCATAACACTTGCGAGCCCCATACTCGAGTAATTCTTCAGTGTTTGGGATTCCCACCAGGTTAGACAAAAGAAAGATGTCGAATCAATTCAGAGGCGTGCAGCTAGGTTTCTTACAGGTAGAAATAAGGAAATGCTCCGTGAGAACATGATCCATGAACTCAAATGAGAATGTCTGGAGGAAAGACGTTATTTTGCGAAATACTGTTGAGAAAGTTAATGAACTGGCATTTGCGAAAGACTGCAGAACGATCTTACTGACATGCACATACATATTGCGTAGCGTCAGCGACAAAAAGATAAAGAAAATCAGGAATCCTTCGGAAGCAAATAGTCATTTTCCCCTCTCTATATTTGCTAGTCCAGCAGGTAAGCGAATCGATAGCTGTGGTAAATGGTTCAAATGGCTCTGAGCACTATGGGACTTAACTTCTGAGGTCATCGGTCCCCTAGAATTTAGAAGTACTTCAACCTAAGAATATCACACACATCCATGCCCGAGGCAGGATTCGAACCTGCGGCCGTAGCGGTCGCGCGGTTCCAGACTGTAGCGCCTAGAACCGCTCGGCCACCGCGGCCGGCGCTGTTGTAAAAGGTGTTCTCCGTCACGCATCGTACTGTGTCTCACGGAGTATATATGTAGAATTAGGAACGACAATATTATGGAAAGAGTAAATTGCTACTCATTACATAGAGGAGACGCTGAGTCGCAGACAGGCACACAGGCACAACGAAAGGACTGCTAAACATGTGAGCATGGGCCAAAAGGCCTTCTTCTAACGTCGAAAACATTCAGTCACACACGCATACACACAAACACAATGACACAAACACACACAATGTTGTCTTTATTCCACCCTGGATTTTCCATTGACTATGCAGCTGTGTATGCAGTTATACTCTTATTTCCAAAAGGCTTCTTCTACGGGACCAACCCAACCATTACACATTTTATATGAGTATTTCTTATTTACGGATTCTTCCGTTATTTCTTGGTAGAAAAATTCCATATTTAAGGTTGAAATACTGTACTTGTTATTCAACCTTAAAGACAGATGAATATTGTACGAAATAAATTTTATAGTTAAAGTTCTGTTTTTCCATATCGTCGAACACTAGCCTTCATGATCTAAGTCGCTAAGTCGTAGTTAGTGTGCAAGAGTGACAGTTTAACGTTCTGTCTACTTCAGGGTCATTAAAAATGGAGCACAACTTTCGACAAAATAAGAGGGGGGGGGAGGTGCAAGAGGAGAGGGAAACCCAGGAAACACCTCACCAAATCTCATTTAGAAGGGAACTGCAATGAAAATCTCAGGTAATCTTTTTTAATTCAGACAATATACATGATTAGAACATATTTTTTTTATATAAAATCGAAGCACTGGCAGATTAAAGTGCCGATCAGTCTTTATGGCCCCTCTGAACTGAACTGAATGCTTTACATGTCTGCATGCCCGGGATTCCCCTATTTGAAACAAGTGAAGGACAAGAGTCGGGTCTCATTCCGGGAGTTCTCTGCCGCGCCGTTCCAAATCATAGCCTGTCAGTGACTCATTCGTGATACATTGTAATCCATGTTAAGACGATGTTACTGTGTTCAAAATTAATTCGTATCGTAAGTTCTACAATGTGTCTGTTAAGCGGCATGTCGACGAGTCGAAAGACACATGCGGTCAAGAAGTTTGTGGAAGCAAGCTCACCTAAAATGCGTCGACAAGCATTCTCTTAGTTAATATATAAACCAGGAGATTGTAGAGCTACGTAACCATATGGTCAACGGAAGCTACAAGCAATGTTTTCTTTCATATGCAAAGTAAGTAAAGACTCAGGAGATTTAATGTATATATAATTTATTTGGGGAACCGTCAAAACTGTTAACACTGTTTCCTCGGAGCCTTTTTGCGTGCAAGTCTGTCTGCCTCCCAGTCCGTCCGAATATTACACGGGGTTGGCATCTTTACAATGTTCTTAATCACGTTACAAAAACTGTTTACTTCGCAAATAAGACCGGCTTTCATTAATGTGTTTTAATTAGTTTTTAAAATAAATAAAAAGTTCGTTTTTACATATTTTTATCAGCCTATGGGGTAAACTTCAAGTGAGGGAAAATGGGGAGGAGAGGAGTAGGGTCCCACTACATCTCAACAAATCTCACAAAGGGGGGAGGGGACTCTAAGTTAAAAAAAGAATATCCCAATATTTTTATCGGCGTCCCTTATGTGACTTGTTTTGTTAGTCAAACACAAGCATTCTCGTGTGAATTTTAAAATTTTCCCACCGAATTGACTGTTCAAACAATGTTTGAAAAAGTATTCTCACTTATTATTTGCACTTGTGACAACACGTTGACGGTGGAGAAAAACACAGCACCATCACAATACAAAGTTACAATGGTGCCGAATGGTATTCTTAACGTCCAACGTGTCGCCACTGTTGCAGTAAATAACTGTCGATGCTCTCTAGTAAAATAAATAAAATAACACGCGACCTAAAGAAGTTCATCTCTCCCCTGAACAAGATAGTGTGTGAAACTTGTGTGCATTAACATTTTCAAAAATGTTCAAACGTGTGTTGACTCCTAAGGGACCAAACTGCTGAGGTCGTCGGTCCCTAAACTGACACACTACTTGAACTAACTTAACGCTAAGGACAACTCACACAGCCATGACCGAGGGACGACTCGAACCTCTGCATTAACATTTTCAAATCACTGTAAAATGCAAGACAGTACATTTTATTTAATCATTTGTTGCTGCTTCTTCGCATTCCTGTCGTACGTGGTGCGGGGAAGGATGAGCGCTTCCATATGTTAATGTAACAAACGTTTAATTTTATCTTATTAATCTTAACAAAAGTCGTTTCCCTCTTGAAAATGGGTTCTAAGAATTTCCTGTATCGGTATTCAGGATATAGTCGATTTCCTTTGTGTGTCTGCTAGGTGGAGATTCTCATTGTTTAAATCAATAACATTTGGAACAACCATTTGTTTATCCTTTATTTGTACACTCTCGGTGCATCTAGTCATTATAGTCTAATATTGTGATTTAGTGTTCAACCGTATTCCAGTGAGGTCTTTCCTGAACATACTGCGATTTCTCAGTATCATACGTCTTTCCTCTACAACTGCGCCTGTTTGATCTTTACATTTCACTTTCCTACCTATTGTTACACAGAAATAATTGTATAACTGATTCAACATTCAGTCTTCAATCACTGTAATCAGCGAAATACTTCAGTCTAGCTGCAATATCATTGCACAGCTACCTAAGTTGAAACATCAATCTAAATGTAGTCACGCGGAGGACATATTTATGAGAAGAAAACTAACTTTATGTAATCATCGAAGTACGTCACAAAAATAAGCTCCAGCCATTTAACGAGAATTATTCGTCAGTCCAATAACTTTATAATTTTGGATTAATGACATAGAATATTCTAAGAAGAAGAGTGGCATTCATCATGGAGTTCTGAAAGTAGCATCACTGACTCAGACAAATGCATAACAAAACGCGGAATAAGTAGAAGAGTTGTAGATGATATCGTTTGCAAGGTGAG
The DNA here is from genome assembly GCF_023898315.1 of Schistocerca nitens. NCBI lineage: Eukaryota > Metazoa > Arthropoda > Insecta > Orthoptera > Acrididae > Schistocerca > Schistocerca nitens. Next base: position 597,845,137 of record NC_064617.1, read on the forward strand.
TTATAGGCAATCATTCTTCCCCTTACAATACAAAAAAGGAAATTTTAAGGGAAGAGTACTACGCACTCTCTCCGCCGCATAGCGTACGGTGTACTGGCGTATTGCAGATAAAGAAATCTGCGCAGTGTATGTAAAGTAAGCGCATAGTAGCCTATGAGTTCGTTATCAATAAATCGTACCAATTTTAACCTGATGGTTAGTATATAAGGCGCTCTTCGAGAGGAAGAGTTAATTTTATCATGATTTTTCCGTTTCCACCTACAGTGCTCCATTTGACCAGTAATTAGCTGTTATCCACAGTTAATAATTATGCTCTTAGTATGCAGTATGGAGGTTTCGAGACTGCAATGTACAAAATATTTTTCTATCCACTGAAAGAATAATTTTTAATGCTCATCCACGATCAGTTTTAGACATTTGTTCAGTCAGATGTTTTGATTACGATCTTGTATGCATATGGTGATCAGTTGTAAATTACGACCATCAACACAGGCTTTAAATTATACAAGCTTTTACGAGTACAGCAGCTATCAAAAAATTTTAAATCAGCACGAACCCTGTTGCAGATTGTAAGATTCAATCTAGATCTCAAGGTGTTCAAAATAAATTGAGGCTGATTATCATTCTACGTTGAGGTACAGGGAGTCCATAAATTATCTTTACAACTTAAGACTTCAAAACGTTTAAAACTATACAACATATTAACAAATGGTTTCAACATGTGTTACAACTCAATGTTTTGTTTCCTCATTAGTACACATCAGCGTGAGCACCATCTGTAGCACGGCTAATGCCTAGTCAGGATTCCATTTCTCTCCACGTACGATTCAAGATCTCCATGGTGGCATGTTTAAATGCATTTCGAATACGTGACTTCAAGTTCTGTAGGTGTCTAACCTTTTTTCGCTACATCATGTCCTTTAGAAATTCCCACAGGAAGAAGTCCATTGGCGTTAGGTCAGGGGATCATGACGACCACCAAATGGACTGTCTCCTGTATCTGACGGACATTTAGGGACAAATGGGTTAGTGCTCCCATCCTGTTGGAATCTGACATCAGGCCGCAGCAAATTCTTTTAACGTATCCAGATAAACACTGCCGTTGACAGTAGATTCGATGGAAAAGAATAGACCAGTGACGCAATTGCTCATTGTCCACAACAAACATTAATATTGGGATTGTGTCTTTGCATTTCACGTGTAACATGAGAATGCTGTAAGCCCCATATGCGGACTTTATGACGATTCAGTTTGCCGGATATCCGAAACATTGCCTCAAGAGAGAAACTAATCTTTTCGAAAAAATCGTTGTTTGCGTCAGTCTTGCCTAGTACATCTCCTGCTAATTGTTCGCCCTGTGGTTTGTCCGTAGGTCTTAATGCCTGAAGCATCTGCACCTTGTAGGGATAGAGCCATAACCTCATATGCAAAATATTGTACCCCGTTGATCGTCTCATTCCAACTCCCTGACCGCCGTATGCACCGATTTTGTCGGATTCCTTGCAAACGCCTGTCGCGCCTCGTACACTTTGGCGCCTGAAACGGATGGGTGACTTGCTCCCTTGTAATGGGAACGGTAAATGTTTCCATAAATGACATATGTCAAGTCCAAATAGTTGGTTTCGTTCCGCGTTTCGTGCAGCGTTGGAATATCGGACGCCGTCCATATGAACCAGGCCACACACCGAGATTTCCCCATGTGGCGTCTATATTTATCGGGTTTTCAATTGGATGTCAAATTTGCATTATCTGCAAGATAAGAAAAACATTATGAGTTACCACATGTTGAAAAACATTCGTTAGTATCTAGTATAGCTTTAAGGTTATTGAAATCTTAAGTTGTAGCTACAGTTTATGGACAACTTGTACCTAACAATCAAAACAAACTACCTGTAAATATCGATTGACAGCTGCTGACTTCATTAGAGACCATTAAACTTTCTTCAAAAACAAACATATTTAATTTTATCTGGAGAAGACTTCGACTTAAGAAGGAGACAATCATAACACAAAAAAATTATGACCTCTGTTGTGTAGAGAGCATTTCAGACGTGAGAAGAGCTACGCGACGGTGGGGGAACACAGAAAAACGTGACATGCATGATGCTCCATTGTGAGGCTGCACAGTGCCCGTGTGGTCTGACAACAAGAGTGCAGTGTCGTCGCTGCCTGTCGCGTACCTCAGACACACAGTTTTAGGGATGTGTGCCTACCAACTTTCCGTTTCATTTTCACATAGGAATGTCGTTTTTTTTTTCACCACGCCAGTTTAACCTGACTACTGTCAATGCTCAAAATAGCCGGTTTCTGACGTAACCGATTTTGTTTTTTTTTTTTCTATTACTTCCGGTAATAAGCGTAGAAATGGAACAAAGATTGAAAAATTGTTACTCTCTCACTTTCAATATACATGGAATGAATATATTAAATTAAATATACGAATAAAATAAAACTTAGTCCACCCACCATTTACTGCTCTTCTCGAAAAGTGATAAGTGGTTGAACACTACAAAAAATCACCTGTATTCTCTCATTGATTCTGACTTCTTGAAACTCTGCTTAAAATTTTTGATGTAATCGGGGATCATAGCACTATTTGGACATTACGAATAGTCAGAGCTGAAGGGTGAAAACTGAGGCTGAAGAACTGTGCTTTTCCTGTTAATTTGTTCGTCTTCAAGTTCTACAAGCAGATAAATCCATATTATGTAGGCACAGGCAGCAGATCAGCTATTTATTATTTTTCTTGTATACTATGAATGAATTTTTGTTAAGATTTTAATTGAGTACTTTTACTACAAGTTCCTTCCTCTTTTATTATTTCAGAGCAATGGAAGACAAATATTTACTCTTTTAAAGAAAATGAAGCGCTGTATTTCATTTCTGTGTCACTTGGTAAAAATATTTTCAGATTAGGACTGGTGCAGTTCTGCACTACAACGAATGTCTAGCGTCGACAGCGAGAAACTACCATATAGATTACAGACCAGGTGGGGGCCAGTCTCCCACACTACACACACACTGACGGACAGTACTGTCCCAGTAACGCTGTACCAGTTCTTATGTCGTATGTTTGTTGCTCGTTTCTGTTGGCGATGTTATTAAAGTGGCACTGATTACTTTTCCCATTTTCTATAATAAAGCAATATTCTAAATCTATGCATATTTTTCGAATAAAAATTACTCCTTTTTCTTAAAAAAAAAAGAAAGGCTGTGTTTAAGAACGACGAGAAATTTTAGCACTGCTGCTACGCAAATTGATATTTTGGTTATTTTACTCGATTATTAGTAAAATACACCTGTCATAATCGAGACTAATCAAATACCGAAGGACATCTGTTATTCAGAACTAAAATACCGGTATCGGTTTAACGGTCGGTTTTCCACACCCATAATTTTACATTAATCTGTCAACTTGACTACATAAAGGGACGGCGGCTTACTTACGTGCTAGGGGCAATGACTTCGTTAAGACAGCAGAAAATTTTAAAATCCAAAATGGCGATGGCAGGAGCCCGTAGGACAAGCGCGGCGCACTCCGGCACGCTCCCCTTCGCAGTACGTGAGCGCACGAGTCTGCCGCTACACCAAACGTCGGTCACGTGACTGTTGGGTGCACTTCAAGTCCAAGCGTTACGTTATCAGCGGTTTCAGGGACAGGCAGACAGCACGGATGCCAAACTCACAGTCATATACACTGAAGATCAGGTACGAAGGAAGATTAGGCTTTAACGCCCCGTCGACCACGAAAGGCTATACAGAAAGAGCACGAACATGGATTGCGGAAGGCTGTAAAAGGAAACAGGGTCGAACCATTTCAAAGGAGTCATCTCGAAATTCTCTTTAAGTGATTTAGGGAAATCACAAAAACGGAAATCTGGATAGCCGGATGGGGATTTGAATCTCCGTCCTCGAATACGACTCCAGTGTCTTATCACTGCGTCATTTCGTTAGATAACAAGTACAGCAATCGAGGTTATAAAATGAGTCATCAATAATAAGAGTCAGAAATCCCTACAATGCAAAATAGGACATGTATCTGGCCTTATTATTTTTTACGTACATCTGTCGGATTTGAATCTAGCACGCGTGCATGAACCGACAATGAACCTTCGTGTTCATGCCCCAATTTTTTCTCATCTGCCGACAGCGTCAGCTGCTGGCAAGCAACGGTTGATTGAAGCAGTGTGTACAGCTACCATCGAGGGAAATAACGGAACGGCTAGAGCAGCGCTAATGCATCAAATTTTGCCAAAAACTGAGCGACAGACAAGGGGAAACCATTCGGAAGACTCAGATGGGTTTCAGTAACTATACCAAAAGCATCACACAGCTGGAGTGGTACAACCGGTTTAAAGTCGGCTATACATCTGTGAAGAGCGAGCAACGCTCTGGTCAGCCATCAACATACCGAAATAACCAGGTAATGGCCAAAGTGAACACTGTGGTGATGTGGGACCATCGTGTGACTATCAAAGAAATTACTGAACAGGTGGGCATCAGCACTTTTTTGGCACACTCCATTGTGACCGAAGATTTCGCCATGAAGAGAGTGTCGGAGATACTCTTGCCCAAGCTGCTCATGATGGGGCAAAAGCAACTTCGTGCTGAAGTCTCATAGGACATACTGAACCCTACAGACAGTTTCCACAGCTTCGTGAATGCCCTAATAACCCGTGACGAGACCTGGATGTGCACGTACGACCCGGAAACCAAAATTCTTCGTTACCAAGACCAAAGAATACCCGCAAAGTGCGCAGAAACGTCAAAGTGATGCTGACTGCTTTTTTTGATTTACACGGTGTGGTACAACAATAGTACGCACCACAGGGTCAAACAATCACCAAATAGTTCTGTGGAGATGTCGTCAGTCGCCTACTTGATGCTGTGCGGAGCGAGAGACAGGACTTGTGGTCTACAGGAAATCGGCGCCTCCATCACGACAATGCTCGAGCACCTTCCTGGCACTCATTCAGACTTTTTGGCGAAAAATCGGATTCCTTTGCGTCTACAGGCTCTTTTCTCACCTGATATGAACCATTGCGATTTCTGGCTGTTCCCTAAATTGAAGAGGCCAATGAAAGGAACACGATTTCAGACAAGAAAGGACATTAAGCCAGCAACGACAGCCGAGCTAAACTCCATTCTGAAAGAGGCTTTTTCGGCATGCTTCAAGGTGTCCAACGCTCCAAGTAAGCTAATTTCTGTAGCTGCGTTGCCCGGGATGTTTAATATATGCCGCAAAAAGTGACTGGCCCCGTGCGAATCCAAGCCGAATGGGAGACAGCAATGGATTTAAATCGAAAGGCATATCTGAATCACTGTATGTCAAGGTAATGTGACGAGTGAATACGTCATGACCAGTATGAAAAGGTTATCAGCTGCGCCGTCTGTTGTTACATTTTGTGATACGTAGCTCATTGTGATTTAGGAGAATTCGTCTTCATTTGTTTCGGGTCAGTTTTCACTGTTTCACGTAGAGCTGTGTTTGAGCACGAGTCGAACTGTCACAGTTGGGGAAATCTCGGGTTCTGTTCGACCTTTCAATCGTCTCACGATCTAGTGATGCTCGTTGTAAGCACACAGCGTCTTGTATACGTCCACCGCGGCGCTGAAGATAGGTGTATAGAATCCCGAAACCGGTCGTGTGTTTAATAAAGAGAACCTTACAATAGTAGCGGTATTTTCAACCTCTGCTAGTGATTTTTGGTGGTATTATATCCATTATCTGCCTTAGCGTTTGTATCGTATCGTATTTAAATAATACCTGTGAAATACGGAATAAAATTCTTCTATGGTATATATCATCACAACGGATACTACACTACTGGCCATTAAAATTGCTACACCACGAAGATGACGTGCTACAGACGCGAAATTTAACCGACAGGAAGAAGATGCTGTAATATGCAAGAGCATTCACACAAGGTTGGCGCCGCTGGCGACGCCTACAACGTGCTGACATGAGGAAAGTTTCCTACCGATTTCTCATACACAAACAGCAATTGACCGGCGTTGCCTGGTGAAACGTTGTTGTGATGCCTCGTGTCAGGAGGAGAAATGCGTACCATCACGTTTCCGACTTTGATAAAGGTCGGATTGTAGCTTATCGCGGTTCCGGTTTATCGTATCGCGACATTGCTGCTCGGGTTGGTCGAGATCCAGTGACTGTTAGTAGAATATGGAATCGGTGGGTTCAGGAGGGTAATACGGAACGCCGTGCTGGATCCCAAAGCCCTCGGAACATTAGCAGTCGAGATGACAGGCATCTTATCCGCATGGCTGTAACGGATCGTGCAGCCACGTCTCGATCCCTGAGTCAACAGATGGGGACGTTTGCAAGACAACAACCATCTGCGCGAACAGTTCGACGACGTTTTCAGCAGCATGGACTATCAGCTCGGAGACCATGGCTGCGGGTACCCTTGACGCTGCATCACAGACAGGAGCGCCTGCGACGGTGTACTCAACGACGAATCCGGGTGCACGAATGGCAAAACGTCATTTTTTCGGATGAATCCAGGTTATGTTTACAGCATCATGATGGTCGCATCCGTGTTTGGCGACATCGCGGTGAACACACCTTGGAAGCGCGTATTCGTCATCGCCATACTGGCGTATCACCCGGCGTGATGGTATGGGGTGCCATTGGTTACACGTCTCGGTCACCTCTTGTTCGCGTTTACGGCACTCTGAGCAGTGGACGTCACATTTCAGATGTGTTCCGACCGGCGGCTCTACCCTTCATTCGATCCCTGCGAAACCCTACATTTCAGCAGGATAATGCACGGCGGCATGTTGCAGGTCCTGTACGGGCCTTTCTGGATGCAGAAAATGTTCGACTGCTGCCCTGGCCAGCACATTCTCCAGATTTCTCACCAACTGAAAACGTCTGTTCAATTGTGGCCGAGAACTGGCTGGTCACAATACGCCAGTCACTACTCTTGATGAACTGTGGTATTGTGTTGAAGCTGCATGGGCAGCTGTACCTGTACACGCCATCCAAGCTCTGTTTGACTCAATGCCCAGGCGTATCAAGGCCGTTATTACGGCCAGAGGTGGTTGTTCTGGGTACCGATTTCTCAGGATCTATGCACCCAAATTACGTGAAAATGTAATCACATGTCAGTTCTAGTGAAATCTATTTGTCCAATGAATACCCGTTTATCAGCTGCATTTCTTCTTGGTGTAGCAATTTTAATGGCCAGTAGTGTAATCAATACAATCATGCTTGTGTCAAGTTCTCGAGGTTTCAGTCGTCCCCCTATCTATTGACGTCTGATGGTACTCCCTCAAAGATGGGCATTTCTCCTGTAATTTACTTTCGCGATAGGAGGTACAGTCAGTTTACCACTATACTTTTCCTCTTTCGGGCATTTAATTTTTCAGTAAATTTCATTGTTTCATGTGAATGCAGAAATTTGTAGTAAATCGGCTAACAGCTTTTCGAGATGTTTGGTAACAACAGTTTCCATTTATGTACTAAAAATATGTTTCAAGTAGCATTACGAAATCTGATTTAGACCGTGAGCTTCCTCTTGTCTTGAAGGTGACGTGTGCAAAATTTCGCCGGCCGCGGTGGCCAAGCGGTTCTAGGCTGCTACGGTCGCAGGTTCGAATCCTGTCTCGGGCATGGATGTGTGTGATGTCTTAGTTCTAAGGGACTGATGACCTCAGATGTTAAGTCCCATAGTGCTCAGAGCCATTTGAACCATTTGTGCAAAATTTCGTCAAGATTGGAATAAAACTAGATTTATATGAATTACAAACAAACGGACACTCTTATTTATACATACAGATCATGAACGTTATTGACGTAGTGACGAACGAAAAATTAGGAAAGAAACCATAAAAGAGACCTAACTACAACTAAAAGTGTGAAGGAACCAACAGGCGCAAGTGGAAAGGTGCAGGGGCGGACAAAACCTTTGAAACACCCAAAACACATTACCATGTCTTTTACGGTGTAGGAAAACCGTTGGCGCTCAAAACAGTTTCCAGTCGTCTCGGGTCCGCAGCTCGTGGTCTAGTGGCTATCGTTGCTGCCCCTGGATCACTGGATCCAAGGTTCGATTCCCGGCCGGGTTGGGGATTTTCTCTGCCCGGAGACTGAGTGTCTGTGCTGTCTTCGTCATTTCATCATAATTAGTGGAAGTGGCTAGACTGGAGCGTCTAAAGAGTGGGACTTTGTACGGGTGATGATGACCGCGCAGTTGAGCGCCGCACAAACCGAACATCAACATCAGTCGTTTCGGAATGGATAGGTACAGGTCCTCCAAGGTATTCAGGGTAATCTTACACCATTCTTCCTACAAAATAGTGACAAGTTCAGATAACGATATTGCAGGTGGATGGCGATCAAGCACCCTTGACACCAAAGCAGACCACAAGGGCTCAGTAACATAGAAATGGGATGACTGATGGCCAGGGAGATGTGACTATTCGTCCTCTTGTTCGCAAAACCAGTCCTGGACGATGAGAGCTCTGTGAAGAGGGTCTATGTCTTCTTGCAACACAACGTCGCCATAGGGAAAATTGTACTATGGGATGGACCTCATCAGCAAACATGGTAACACATTCTTTGGCAGAAATGCGATCTTGCACAGTAGCCGTGAGGCCAATGGAATTCCTCTCTATGGCTTATCAAATCATCACCGAATCTCCCGCCATGTTTCACTCGGCCAGAAGCTGGAAAAAGTGTGAAACAAGCCTCTTCCGACAAATAACGTTCTTCCACTGCTATAGTCCAAGTTTTATGGCCTTGGCACGGTGTTCTCCTGTTAGAGGCCCGTGTATCGCTGACGAGTGGTTTTGGAATTGCAGCTCTCCCTGCAGTTCCCAGCTTTGTAGCTCCCTTCGTATCGTTTTGTTACTAAGCGGTGCGACTTTCAGTTCCTTGCAACTGTCGTCCTCTAGTTTTTTACCACAATCCTCTTTAATGACCGTCCGTCACCGTCACTCAACATGCACCTTAGACCGCGTTGTGACTCAGCGCATGTTGTTTTTCTGCTTTCCTTGTAAGCCGTATAAACCTACGATACGGTGCCTCTTGAAACACCAAACACTTCGGCATCTTGGTTACGGAAGTACCCACCATACGAGCACCGATAAATTTGACCAAGTTCGAACTCACTCATCTCCGACACAAAGCACTCAAATACACAGAACACTGCTGTGACAATTGCAACGACTGAAGATACTGTAGGTGCCGTTTGTGGTCAAACACAACAGCGCAATCTGCAGGCTTGATTAGCATCTGAATCTGTGTTCAAGGATGTAGTTCTTGCTGTGTTGCCGTATTTATGTTCAGTCCCTGTACATGTATGAGGTACAGTGATCTGCCAGAACATAATGAACACGTACCTAATAGCCGGTAAGTCCATCTTTGGCGACGTCGCGTCGCAGCATGGAAGTGATGAAGTTTTGGGAGGTCGTTGGAAAGTATTGCCACCACATCTGCACACACAATTCACCTAAATCCCGAGAATTCCAGGGAAGGGAATAGATGAGCTCTGACGCTACGATCAATCACATCCCAGATGCGTTCGATCGGGTTCGCATCTGGCGAGTTGGGAGGCAGCACCTCATTAGGAACTCGCCACTGTGTTCCTCGAACCGCTCCATCACGCTCCTGGCCTTGTGACATGGCACACTATCTTGTTGAAAAGAAACATAATCGTCATGAAAGGGTGTAAGTGGTCTGCAAACCAGTGTACGATATTCCTGGACCCATGGACCCATGGATGGCCACATGGATGTTCCCCAGAGCAAAATGGAGCCGCCGCCAGCTTGTCTCCGTCCCGTACAGGTGTCAAGGAGCTGTTTCCCTGGAAGACGACGGATTCGCGCCGTCCAATCGGCATGAGTAATATGGAATCGGGATCCATCAGACCGTGCAACGCTCTGTCATTACGCCAGTGCCGATGGCCAAGTGCCCATTTCAGTTGTTGTTGCCAATGTCGTAGTATTAATATCGCCACACGCACACCCCGTCGGCTGCGAAGGGCCATCGTTAGGAGCTTTCGGTGCACTGTGTGTTCAGACATACTTGCACTCTGTCCACCATGGAAATCTGATGTTAGTTTTGCCACAGTTCGCCGCTTGTCTTATTTACCAGTCATCCCAGCCTGCGACGTCTAACATCTGTAATGAGGGGTGGCCGACCAACCCCACGACGTCTGGGCGTGGTTTCGCCTGGCCTCCACCAAGTGTTGACACTCAGCACGGCACTCCTCGAACACCGGACATGTCGTGCAATTTCCTAAATGCTCGTGCAAGCCTCCAGTACATCAACATCTGACCTCGGTCAGACTCAGACAGATTGTGCGCCTTCCCCATTCTACATACCGACAACAGGCTCACTGATACTACATGTACCGTGCGTGTGTCTGGAAGTCATTCCTCGTGAGGTGACGCTCCTATAGCCAGGAAAAGTCTATATCGAGAGTAGGTCGGGGTTATAATGTTCTGGATGATAACTGTACATGGTAAGACACGAAAACTTCATTTGCAGTTGGTAGAAGGTCATTATCAGCGCTAGAAACGCGAATCAAATTGCTTGAAGACAATAATGATAGGTAAAAACAAGAAAACTAAGAACTTACGCTAAAGTCGGAGGACCATCTGTTTCACACGCAGCAATAAATATGAAGTAAACAAACAACATAAACGCTATGTCCGAGTCGGCAACAGACAGTAATATTTGGAAGGTTTTTAGAGACAATCTTACTCAGTCAGTAAGCCTTGTAAAGGATACCCTTCAAATTAAAGCTATTAGGTCACCACAAAAAATTACCATTTTAGGACCTGAAAATAGAAGACTGCAAAAAATCATTCATTAAGCAAAAGCTATTAAAACAAAGTGGTTGCTACCGTAAAAGGAAAGAACTCAGCTGGCAATATATGAAACACCTAAACAGGCAACAGATGAAAAACTAGAAAATTCTTACTAACTGAACAAAACGAAGTACAGATTTCCTAATTGTTGTAGGAGATGAAACTCTGCTTCAAAACAATATGAGTGGGACGGTGAGGGCTTAAAGATGATGCTATCAAACTATCGAAGTAACTACAGAACATGGAATATTTTACAGGACAAAGCCACGTAGCCGTCCGCTGTGGCCGAGCGGTTCTAGGCGCTTCAGTCCGGAACCGCGCTGCTGCTACGGTCGCAGGTTCCAATCCTGCCTCGGGCATGGATGTGTGTGATGTCCTTAGGTTAGTTAGGTTTAAGTAGTTCTAAGTTCTAGGGGACTGATGACCTCAGAAGTTGAGTCCCATAGTGCTTAGAGCCATTTGAACCATTTGAAAGCTATGTAAAAGTCTATGATACAGCACCAAGATATTTCAAGTGTCATAACCTCAACCACACATCGAATGTACGGCACTAGATATGTGGCAACTATGTTCAAAACGGTCACCAAAGGAATAAACGTAGCGGCGAGTCATTTGGATGTGTAGCATGTTAATGTTGCTAGAAGTTCAACAACCACAGGAAAAACTGTGTGACAGACTCAGTGCTTCTGCAACGGAAATTTGCTGAGTCTGACAGTGGAAAGTAACTTCGTTTGTATTAATCTTTCTGACAGTGCGAACATTTAAACTACTCCCAATGCTTTTTCATCCAGGCCTTAGTAACTAAGTCCTTAAGATTTCCTCTACCCACTAGTCTCTCAGAGTCCAAAGATTTTAGAGGGGCACGTGTACGATGCTACACTTCCAGACTCTGAATCCGCGCTTCGGTTCTTATTAATCTTAGTACCCGCCCAGTCAGTGAATGCTGATCTAGCACGAAAAGCCATGTGCCATTTAACGACATAATGACACGCTTAGTCCAAAGCTCGGAAGACTCGGACTCACCACCCTGACGCCATACAGCGCAACCCAGCACTAGTGGGATCAACAGGGGAGTAAATAATGCCTTTGAGGGATCAGTGTCTAAGAATCTGAAATTTCCAGTGTTTGATACTACATCTTGGAAACACACCTCATCTATCACCCTAGTTCCAAGTTCCCTCTTCGCTTTTCCTACAGAGTACATCTACATCTACATGGACACTCTGCAAATCTCATTTAAGTACCTGGCAGAGGGTTCATCGAACCACCTTCACATTCTCTATTATTCCAATCTCGTAACGCGCGCGGAAAGAATGACCACCCATATCTATCCGTACGAACTCTGATTTCCCTTATTTTATCGTGGTGATCGTTGCACCCTATGTAGGTCAGTGTCAACAAAATATTCTCGCATTCGGAGGAGAAAGCTGGTGATTGGAATTTCGTGAGAAGATTCCATCGCAACGAAAAACACCTTTCTTCTAATGATTTCCAGCCCAAAAAAATTGTTCAAATAGCTCTGAGCACAATGGGACCTAACTTCTGAGGTCATCAGTCCCCTAGAACTTAGAACTACTTAAACCTAACTAACCTAAGGACATCACACACATCCATGCCCGAGGCAGGATTCGAACCTGCGACCGTAGCGGTCGCGTGGTTACAAACTGAAGCGCCTAGAACCGCTTGGCCACTCCGTTTCCAGCCCAAATCCCGTATCATTTCTGTGACACTCTCTCCCATATTTCGCGATAATACAAAATGTGCTGCCTTTCTTTGAACTTTTTCGATGTACACCGTCAGTCTTGCCTGGTAAGGATCCCACACCGCGCAGCAGTATTCTAAAAGAGGACGGACAAGCGTAGTGTAGGCAGTCTCCTTAGTAGGTCTGTTACATTTTCTAAGTGTCCTGCCAATAAAACGCAGCCTTTGGTTAGCCTTCCCCAAAACATTTTCCAAATGTTCTTTCCAATTTAAGTTGTTCGTAATTGTAATACCTGGGTATTTTTTGAATTTACGGCTTTTAGATTAGACTGATTTATCGTGTAACCGAAGTTTAGCGAGTTCCTTTTAGTACTCATGAGGATGACCTCACACGTTTCGTTATTTAGGGTGAACTGCCACTTTTCGCACCATTCAGATATCTTCTCTAAATCGTTTTGCCGCTTGTTTTGGTCTTCTGATACTTTATTAGTCGATAAACGACAGCGTCACCTGCAAACAACCGAAGACGGCTGCTCAGATTGTCTCCCAAATCGTTTATATAGATAAGGAACAGCAAAAGGCCTATAACACTACCTTGGGGAACGCCTGAAATCACTTCTGTTTTACTCGATGACTTTCCGTCCGTTACTGCGAACTGCACAGGACATCGCACAGGACAGGAAATCGCAAATCCAGTCACTTAAATGAGACGATGTTCTATAAGCACGCAATTTTACTACGAGCCACTTGTGTGGTACAGTGTCAAAAGCCTTCCGGAAATCCAGGAATACGTTATCGATCTGAAATCCCTTGTCAATAGTACTCAGCACTTCATGTGAATAAATAGCTAGTTGTGTTTCACAGGAACGATGTTTTCTAAACCCATGTTGACTGTGTGTCAATAGACAGTTTCCTTCGAGGTAATTCATAATGTTCGAACACAATATATGTTCTAAACTCCTGCTGCATATCGACGTTAACGATATGGGCCTGTAATTTAATGGATTACTCCTACTACCCTTCTTGAATATTGGTGTGACCTGTGCAACTTTACAGTCTTTGGGTACGGATCTTTCGTCGAGCGAACGGTTATATATGATTGTTTAGTATGGAGCTAATGCATCAGCATACTCCGGAAGGAACCTAATTGGTATACAGTCTGGACCGGAAGACTTGCTTTTATTAAACGATTTAAGTTGCTTCACTACTCCGAGGATATTTACTTCTACGTTACTCATGTTGGCAGCTGTTCTGGAGTATTTACTTCGTCTTCTTTTGTGAAGGCATTTCGGAAGGCTGTGTTTAATAAATCTACTTTGGCAGCACTGTCTTCGATAGTATCTCCATCGTTATCGCGCAGAGAAGGCATTGATTGTTCTTGCCGCTAACATACTTCACATACGACCAGAATCTCTTCCGATTTTCTGCCAGTTTTCGAGACAAAGTTTCGTTGTGGAAACTGTCATAGGCGTCTAGCATTGAACTCCACGCTAAGTTTCGAGCTTCTGTAAAGGGTTGCCAATCTTGGGGATTTTGTTGTATCTGCAACAGTGTTCTAACCCGTTTTGTGTACCAAGGAGGATCAGCTCCGTCGTTTGTTAGTTTATTTAGTATAAACCTCTCAATTGCTGCCGATGCTATTTCTTTGAATCAAAGCCACATCTGGTCAACACTTATATTATTAATTTGGAATGAGTGGAGATTGTCTCTCAGGAAGGCGTTAAGTGAATTTTTATCTGCTTTTTTGAAAAGGTATATATTTCGCTTATTTTTCGAGGATTTGGGGATTACGATATTTATTCTCGCTACGACAACCCTATGTTCATTAATCCCTGTATCGGTTTTGATGCTGGTTATTAACTCAGGATTATTTGTTGCTAAGAGGTCAAGTATGTTTCCACAACCGTTTACTATTCGCGTAGGTTCATGAACAAACTGGTCGAAATAATTTTCAGAGCATTCGTTTAGCACAATTTCGGATGATATTTTATATGTACTTCCGGAATTAGGTATGTATTTTCGCCAGCATATCGAGGGTAAATTAAAGTCACCACCAACTATTATCGTATGAGTCGGGTACGTGTTTGAAATCAAACTCAAGTTTTCTTTGAACCTTTCAGCAACTGTATCATCTGAACTTGGAGGTCGGTAAAAGGATCCAATTATTATTTTATTCCGGTTGCCAACAATGACCTCTGCCCATACTAACTCACAGGAAGTATCTACTTCAATTTCGCGACAAGTTAAACTACTTCTGACGGCAACAAACACGCCACTGCCAACCGTGTTTAGCCTATCTTTTCGGAACACCGTTAGGTTCGTCGCAAAAATTTCGGCTGAGCATATTTGCGGCTTTAGCCAACTTTCAGTGCCTATAACGATTTGAGGATCAGTGCTTTCTATTAGCGCTTGGGGCTCTGGTACTTTCCCAACACAGCTACGACCATTTACAACTGTTATACCAGTGGTTCCTGTATCTATACTCTTCCTATGTTCAGCCGGCACCCTTTGTGACTGAATCCCATCTTGTGTTTTCCCGAGACCCTCTAACGTAGAAAACCGCCCAGTCCACGTCACACAGCCCCTGCTACCCGTGTAGCCGCCTCCTGCGTATAGTGGACACCTGACCTATTCAGCGGAACCCGAAACCCAACCACCCTTTGGCGCAAGCCGAGGAATCTGAGCCTCTGATTCAGACCCTCCACTCGGCTCTGTACCAGAGGTCCGCAATCGGTCCTGTCGACTATGCTGCAAATGGTCAGCTCTGCTTTCATCTTGCAAGCAAGACTGGCAGCCTTTACCACTCCTGTTAGCCGCTCTAAACCAGAGAGAATCTCTTCTGATCCAAAGCGACACACATCATTGGTACTGACGTGAGCACCCTATGCTCTTCATGGCATCCGGGAGAACCCTTTCCACATCTGGAATGACTCCACCCGGTAAGCACAGGTGTGATTCAGTACATCAGGTGTTGATAAGCTTGAATAAACTTTCTTCGTAAAAGAAAATCTAATCTTCTGTTACAAGGGGATCTCATCTCTGATTGTAATGTACATTGCATGTATATCGAATTGACTTGCTAAAGCCATCCTTGACGCTGTCAGAAAAGTTATACCAAGTTCGAGAAAAATTATGAATGTAGATTTTCATTTCATCTAGATTCTTGGCTAAATAATCGCAGTAAATTTCTTGTACATATTGTTCACATAATACGATTTTTATTGTATCCCAAGTGGCAGAAAAATTTTGGCAGGGATCAATGTTCATGAGGTTTGGGGACCGCTGTTGTGTTATGATTGACGTAACTTTACTGAAATATATAAGGTCAGCATCCGTATAATCTACTATTGAAAGTACATGTTATCAGGAGCAGAATAAATGAACATTTCCCTGTCGAATATTGATCTTACAGTGTTTGCAGATTTGTGATGCAGTCTGATGGGCACCTCGCGGTTCACATCACAGACTTCTCGAAGAATGTACGGATATTTAACTTGCATGCCCAGTTCCTTGGTTTGTCCCCTACAGAGCTTGCCTGGGATGCTATGAGAAGACATTTACTTTCATTCTCCCGCTGGCACTCTTCGTTACCCGTGTGCTAAGAGTATCGTCTTCGGTTAGTAATCAACATCTCTACAGTGCCGCGTTCGAAACCCGCCAAATCTTAAATTTTGACTAATAATCAGCATTAGGAGGCTGAAGACTTCCAGTACAAGAAGTCACCCTCATCCTGCCAAAGGCCTTGTCAAAAGGACGGAGGAGTGGACAGAAGTTCAGGGCACTCTCTTTTCCTTGGAGTGGGAAACTGCCCCTAAAGGCGGAGATATCGGCACTGCTCAACGGCATGATCGTACAGAAAGCAATGCAAACCACTTCATTAAAGACGTATAACGTGTACCCACAGGACATGTGGCCTGTAAGTGAAAAGTGTCATGATGAGCTCTCCCTGGCAAAATATTGCGGAACAGTATTCCGTTCAAATTTCCGGGAAGGGACTGCCAAGGGGGAGGTAACCATGAGGAAAAGATTAAATAAACAACGAAAGGATAATGTTCTACGAGTCGGGGAGTGGAATGTCAGCAGCTTGAACGTGGCAGGGAAGCTAGAAAATCTGAAAAGGGAAATGCAAAGGCTCAGTCTAGATATATTAGGTGTCAGTCAAGCGAAAAGGAAAGAAGACGAGGATTTCTACTCAGATGAGTAGAGGGTAATATTAACAGCAGCAGAAAATGATATAACAGGAGTAGGATTCGTTGTGAGTAGGAAGGAGGGGCAGAGAGTGTGTTACTGTCAATTTTGTGTTAGCAGAAGAGCCAACACCGCATACTAGTGGAGGCCGAAATGCACGCGTTTTAGCTCACGCAGGCTGGCGTGAGGAGGGAAGAACTATACTGACGTGAGGTCTGGAACATGACAAGGAATGAAAATTCAGAAAGCGGACGCAATTAGTTTGATACTTAACTTTATCCATTAATGATGAACGTCGCTCTTGACGGTACATAATTCACAATATTATCTGTTCAGTATACATTCTTGAAGTAATTATAGTAACTGAATATGGCGCCTTGCTAGGTCGTAGCAAATGACGTAGCTGAATGCTGTGCTAAACTGTCGTCTCTGCAAATGAGAGCGTATGTAGACAGTGAACCATCGCTAGTAAAGTCGGCTCTACAACTGGGCTATTGCAAGGGAGTCTCTTTAGACTAGACCTGCCGTGTGGTGGCGCTCGGTCTGCAATCACTGATAGTGGCGATACGCGGGTCCTACGTATACTAACGGACCGCGGCCGATTGAAAGGCTACCACCTAGCAAGTGTGGTGTCTGGCGGTGACACCACATTCCTCCCCCGAAAATCGGCGTACGGTTGTGGTATAAGGCCTCCGCCTGCCATGGGGAGGACCGCATGTTGACGTATGCGACGAGGTGGGGAGCCTAACAACAGGCGAGGCTGTGCCACCCGCACCCTGCCATTTGGACCGCAGGGAGAGCTAGGGAACGCCTGAAAACCTATTCCTGAGTGCACGCCAACATGCGGTGTATGCGCCCGTAGAGAGACAGGAGGGGCCGAAGGGTCGACCTCCATCGGGCTGGGGCACCCGACGGGCGAAGACGACACATGGTATGGGGCGGGCAAGAGTTCCATGTCGGAGGACAACTGGTCTCGGGGAGCGATCGGCGTTTCTGTGCTTAGCAGTGGACCGATACAAGATATCGTAGCGGTACTGCGAGAAGAAGATAGACTAGCGAATGAATTTCTGCGCTGTACGTGGAGGTACCGGCTTGATCGGATGAAAAAGCGATGTCAAAGGTTTGTGGTCTATGATTATGGTAAAGCGACGACCATACAAAAAGTCATGAAACTTTGTAACACCAAATACGAGAGCCAATGCTTCTTTGTCGATCGGTGAATAATTTATTTGGCAGGCGAGAGCAATTTGGACGCAAAGGCAATAGGGAGATCGTGCGAGCCATCTTTGTGTGCAAGCACAGCACCGATCCCGAAACCAGATGCACCCACCATCAACAAAAGGGTCTTCTGGGGATCGAATGGCGTAAGGCAAGTATTGGAAAACAACGCCAATTTCAACTGGCGAAAGGCACGTTCGCATTCCGTCATCTAGATGAACGGAACACCTTTACGGCGTAAGCGATGAAGCGGAGCTGAAATGGAAGAGGCATGCGGCACGTATCTGTGATAATAGTTGATTTTTTCCAGCACACTCTGTAGCTGCTTCAAATTTTGCGGCGAAGGGAAGTCTTGTATGGCACGGAGGTGCGTGGGACTGGGATGTATACCTTGGGCCAGGTATGGCAAGACACTACCCAAAAACACACATTTGTCCTTCCGTAAGCGAAGACCATTATGTCGCAAGACCTGAAATAATATTCCGAGATTGGCTAAATGTTCTTCTTCTTCTTTCCGGAGATCACAATGTCGTCCAGATAGTTTGCTGCTGTAGGGACCGACGCACAAACAGTTTGTAGCTATTGCTGAAACAATGCAGGGGTGGATGCACACCCGAATGGCAGTCGTTTGAATCGATAC
This sequence comes from Schistocerca nitens, assembly GCF_023898315.1. Classification (NCBI taxonomy): domain Eukaryota; kingdom Metazoa; phylum Arthropoda; class Insecta; order Orthoptera; family Acrididae; genus Schistocerca; species Schistocerca nitens. The sequence continues at coordinate 597,863,720 of NC_064617.1, forward strand.
AAACCAAGATGCGTGTTAACCACCAAAACGCGCTGGGATTCTTCGCCCATCGGTATTTGCAAGTACGCATTTGCTAGATCCAACTTCGAAAGATATTTGCCCGCGCACAGTTTGTCAAAAAGATCTTCTGTGTGGGGTAAAGGAAAAGTTGCAATCACTAGTTGTGGATTCACTGTTGCCTTGAAGTCCACACAAAGTCTCAATTTTCCCGAAGGTTTTGGCAAAATTACTAAGGGTGATGCCCAGAGAGAAACCTGCACACGTTCAATTACACCTTGTGATTCCAAATAGTGTAATGTTTTTGCGACCTCATCACGCAATGTGTGGGGAACGTGGCGCGCTCTGAAATATTTCGGTTGCGCATTTACTTTCAGTTCTAAATGTGCTTAATAGTTCTTAGCGCAAATGTCTGCAAATTCTTCACATAGACGAGAAACACTTTCTGAAGGCACAGTCTGGTTCACTGACAGGACCTGATTTACTATAGACAAGTTAAACAACTGAAATGAATCGAAACCAAACAAGTTCACTGCAGAAGAAGAACGAAGGACGTAAAATGACACAAGTTTTGTTTGTCCTTTGTATGTTGCAAGTAGGCTGCACTGTCCTAACACAGGGATGTCTTGACCTGAATAGCTAGTTAACTTAACATTTGCGCCACACAACGGCGGTGTGCCCAGCAGTTTGTAAGTGTCCTGATTGATCAGTGAAACTGCAGCTCCGGTATCGATCTGGAATGGTATCACTTTGCTGTTAATGTCCAAGTCTACAAAAAGTTTACTGTCCTGCTGACGACAAGAGCGACTGTCTCGTGCAACGTGAACTGACACTGGTACAAAACCACTTGCGACTTGACGGGAGTTCCGGCGATGTCAACGCACACTATTTGTGGGACGAACACAGTCACTGTTAGAGAGAGTGGCACTGGGCGGAGTGGAATGAACGACATGAATTTCCATGGGCGATGTTTCGCGAGCCTGAGTATCCTTGGTTCGATTCCGATTCCGGCGCGAAGCAAAGGGCCTGGAATGGTTTTGAGGTTCCGATCTTAGCTTTTTCTGGCAAACACTCTGAACGTGTTCTTTTTTATTACAGTAAAAGCAAATAGCTTGGCGTGACAGGCAATTCTCACGTGAATGTTTAGTAGCGCACCGCGCGCATGATTTGAGCACTGCATTTGCTTGCCGGCGTGGCACAAGGCACACGTGGCTGCGAGCCTGGCGGCAGCGGCGCAGCCGGGTGCGAGGGCTGTTTACTGCTCCGCGCAGACCTCCTGGCGGGCCGGTTAAACTGACACACGGTTGGCGAAGTTTCAAATGATTCCTGAGCAAAGTCAACTGTGTCCTGCCGATCCAATATGTCCATCACTTGTTGAAGGGAGGGATTGACTAGTTTCAAAATCTGTTCCCTTATACAAACATCAGAAACGTTTTGTGCAATTGCATCACGTACCATAGTAACTGAATAAGTGAGTCCATATTGACACTCAAAAGCATAATCCCTAGTAAGGCCTTGCAAGGTTGCAACCCACTTCCAATTAGTCTGACCTGCCGTACGTCTTGTACGAAAGAAGGTATACCGTTTCGGAACTACATTGACTGATTGATTGAAATATGCATCTAATGCACACAAAATTTCTTCGTAGGGCAGAGTTGCTACATCGCGTCGGGGAAATAATTTGACTATCACACAGTAGGTTTCCACACCGACGGACGACAAAAGAAAAGGCTGCCGCTCCGTACCTTGAATTCTGTAGGTGGCGAGATGGAATCCAAATTGGCGTGACCACTCCGTCCAGCTTACCAGTACAGTATCAAAAGGTCTGAAATTCGGTGCAACTGCGTGTTGTGGCTGCGTTAGCTGTGGAGCGGCGGCTACCGCATCGTTTTGGATTACACATTGACCTTGGACGATCTGTCCAAGGGCATCCAGTAATGCCTGCGTCTGCTGATTCAGTAAGCGATAAAATTCGGACAGTACATCTGGAGATTGTGTCGAAGCCATTACACAAATAAATCAGGGCAGTCTCAACGACATATGTCAGTATAGTTAAGAACACCGTTTTTACCCCTCGTCGCCAATTTTGTGTTAGCAGAATAGCCAAGACCGCGTTACGAGTGGAGGCCGAAATGCACGCGTTTTAGCTCACGCAGGCTGGCGTGAGGAGGGAAGAACTATACTGACGTGAGGTCGGGAACATGACAAGGAATGAAAATTCAGAAAGCGGACGTAATTAGTTTGATACTTAACTTTAATCCATTAATGATAAACGTCGCTCTTGACAGTACATGATTCACAATATTATCTGTTCAGAATACATTCTTGAAGTAATTACAGTAACTGAATATGGCGCCTTGCTAGGTCGTAGCAAATGACGTAGCTGAAGGCTATGCTAAACTGTCGTCTCTGCAAATCAGAGCGTATGTAGACAGTGAACCATTGCTAGTAAAGTAGGCTGTACAACTGGGCGAGTGCTAGGGAGTATCTCTAGACTAGACCTGCCGTGTGGCGGCACTCGGTCTGCAATCACTGATAGTGGCGACACGCGGGTCCTACGTAGTGCCCTGGTACCCAGGGCAGATATAGACTCAGATCACAGTGTAGTTGTGATGAAGAGCGAGCTGAAGTTTAAAAAGAAGGATTACTCAGTACGAATCAATACGCTAAGAAGTGGTATACAGAAGTACTATGGAATGAGGAGATACACAAATCAAATCATCTGAGGTCATCAGTCCCGTAGACTTAGAACTACTTGAACCTAACTAACCTAAGAACATCAAACATATCCATGCGACCGTAGCAGCAGCGCGGTTCCAGACTGAAGCGCCTAGAACCTTTCGGCCACAGCGGCCGGCGACGAGATATTCTTGAAGCTCTCTAAGGCTATAGATACAGCAGTAGGGAATAGTTCAATTGGCAGTACAGTTGAAGAGGAATGGACATCCCTGAAAAGGGCAATCACGGAAGTTTGAAAGAAAAACTTAGGTACGAAGAAGGTAACTGTGAAGAAACTATTGGTAACAGAGGAAATACTTCAGCTGATCTATGAAAAAAAGGAAGTGCAAAAATGTTCAGGCAAATTCAGAAATACAGAAATGCAGATCACTGAGGAATGAAATAAATAGGAAGTGCAGCGAAGCTGAGACGACATGGCTGCATGAAAAATGTGAAGAAATCGAAAAAAAAAGATTGTCAGAAGGACATATTCAGCATATAGGGAAGCCAAAACAACCTTCAGTGAAATTAAAAGCAAGGGTAGTAACATTAGGAGTTCCCTATAAAATGTGAGAGCGGATAGGTGGAAAGAGCACACTGAAGGCCTCTATGAGGGGGAATATTTGTATGATTTGATAGAAGAAGAAACAGGAGTCGATTTAGAAGAGATAGGAGATCCAGTATTAGAATCAGAATTTAAAAGAGCGTTGGAGGACTTAAAATCAAATAAGGCAGAAAGGATAGATTACAGTCCATTTGAATTTCTAAAGTCATGGGGGGAAGTGACAACAAGACGACTGTTGTTGGTGAGTAGAACGTATGAGTCTGGAGACATATCATCTGACTTTCGGAAAAACATCGTCCTCACAATTCCGGAGGTTGCAAGAGCTAACAAGTGCGAGAATTATCGCACAATCAGCTTAACAGCTCATTCATCCAAGTTGCCGATAGGAATAACATACAGAAAAAATGGAAAAACGAGGATGTATTAGATGACCATCAGTTTGTCTTTAGGAAAGGTAAAGGCACCAGAGGAGCAATTCTGACGTTGCAGTTGATAATGAAAGCAAGACTAAGGAAAAATCAAGGCACATTAATGGGAGGGCGGCCGCTGTGGTCGAGCGGTTCTAGGCGCTACAGTCTGGAGCCGCGCTGCTGTTACGGTCGCAGGTTCGAATCCTGCCTCGGGCATGGATGTGTGTGATGTCCTTAGGTTAGTTAGGTTTAAGTACGTAGTTCTAAGTTCTAGGGGACCGATGACATCAGATGTTAAGTCCCATAGTGCTTAGAGCCATTTGAACCATTCATGGGATTTGTCGACCTGGAAAAAGCGCTCGACAATGTAAAATGGAGCAAGATGTTCAAGATTCTGACAAATATAGGGGTAAACTATTGAGTGAGATAGGTAACATACAATATGTATAAGAGCTGAGAGGGAGTAATAAGAATGGACAGCCAAGAAATGAGTGGTCGGGTTAAAAAGGGTGTAAGACAAGGATGTAGTCTTGCGCCCCTACTGTTCAATGTGTACATCGAAGAAGCATTGATAGAAATAAAAGAAAGGTTCAGGATTTGATATTAAATTTCATGGTGAAAGGTTATTAATGATACGATTCGCTGATGACATTTCTATCCTGAGTGAAAGTGAGAAAGAATTAGATGATCCGCTGAATGGAGTGAATACTCTAATGAGTACAGAATATGGACGGAGAAAGATGAAAGTAATGAGACGTAGCATAAATGAGAACAGAGTAAAACTTAACATCAGGACTGATAACCACGAAGAAGATGAAGTTAAGGAATTCTGCTACGTAGGCAGCAAAATAACCTATGACGGACGGAGGAGGGAGTGCATCAAAAGCAGACCAGGACTGGCAAAGAAAGGGTATTCCTAGCCAAGCGAAGTCTATTACACTGACAAGGAGAAGGGACGGGATGACAGTATATTTGTTAAAACAGCAGGTACTGACTTCCACGGTACTAGAGGGAGCTGTAGAGGGCAAAAACTGTAGAGGAAGACAGCGACTGGAATACATCCAGCAAATAATTGAGGAAGTAGGTTGCAAGTGGTGCTCTGAGATGAAGAGGTTGGCACGGGAGAGGAATTCGTGGCGGGCCACAGCAAACCAGTCAGAAGACTGATGACTCAGAAAAAGAAAATTAAATCTTTCTTCACTATAACAGCATGCGTTTCGGGCATGGCAACAAATTTCTCAAGAAGACATTCCGAACCTCTCTTCACCCCTGCCACAAAGAACACTATTGCATGTTCGTGCCCGGCGGCCGCAGTTCATACATAAGTTGATGAATGACGGAAGTTCCAAATGGATTGTAAGTTTATAGTCATTTAATGTCCATGATATTACGAATATTTCTATAAATTATAATAAATTTCGAAGTGGTGCTTCATTAGGCAACACTGTTCGCTGCCGTATATAAAGGGTGGAAATTGTAAATTGGTGGTAAGGTCTTATGAAACCAAACTGCTGAGGTCATCGGTCCCTAAGCTTACACACTATTTAATCTAACTTAACTAACTTACGCTAAGGACGACACACACACCCATGCCCGAGGGAGGACTCGAACCTCCGACGGGGGAAGCCGCGCGGCCCGTGATAAGACGCCTGAGACCGCTCGGCGATAAAGGGTGATTCAGCTACGCTGTTCGTCTCAAATATTTGCTGTACTGTTTCACCTTTTTCATCCAAATGAAATATGGAAAAGTCTCACTAAATGAGTGTATTCTATTTTCACAGCGGTGTTGGTTACAGAGATACCAGTATTCGTTTTGTTTTCGAAGTAGACCGACAGTAATTTCTGCTCCTAGTATCTACTGTATTTTACATTAAAGGAGGAAATGCTCATCCAGTCCATCTGCAGTTTGCCTATATAACAATTTTATGGGACAACGAAAATTTCATTTTGAATATTTCATATAACCAAATAAAATTGTGGAGCATCCGCAAGTCGCGTAAAACCTTCCTTAATTACCGATTTCGTTCGTCAGACGCAAGAATTCTCATAAATTTAGTAGCCAGCGGACACACGTTACACCTATGTGGATATGAACAGTGTGCCGACCTCAGACATTTTTAAAATTAAGTTTAAATGTGGTATTAATTGTACTTTGCTACATACGTACTATGGTAATAGTTCTGTTCTTATGGTTACCTGACATTGGTAGCGGGAGAGCGATTTCTGTATTTCAATAACGTATTTTTTTTCTAGATAAGTTTATTTGCTCAGATCACAATAAATATTTATATAGACTACTAGTTTCGACAATTTAAATTGCCATATTCAGATCATTTACTTAGATGGACCATTGTGCCAGTCAGTGTAGTGCACAGTCATTAGTCAAGGATCTTGTTCTTCAACGAGTTGTTCCCGAATATGTTCATGAGAAAATGATTGTGCACTACATAGAGGAAGAGTATGGTTCACGTGTGTAGATGATATGACGATGGTATTTAACTCGCCGAAACTAGTTGATACATACAGTGTGAATTACCTAAAACTTGCACCACAAGTATTGCTGAAACGGAAAGTAGGATTGACGCGTGGTTGTCACAGAATGGATTGGTACTCAGGCGGTCGTATTCTTAGCCAATAAGCAGATTGTAATAATCCTTCGAAAGTTTTTTGTGCAATCCTACTCTTTTTATATGGAACAATTTCTGTTGACCTTAACAGACTAAAAGCAGGGTAAATTAGAATGTCAGTGGTGTTTGTTACAGGAGTGTAACGTGAGTCGTTAATGAGGTATCATATTTTGGTAAGTTCCCACACTGGCACTTGTCCAATACCTGTGACAGCACATACCGAAGAACAACACAAATGTATACACTAGTTACATGGATTATTACCAACAATGAGACAGTTAAAAATCACAGGTTCTGCTCAAAATGACCACCGACAGCGGCAACGCACGCTTCTATTCAGGTATGGTACGACTGCTGCACACGTGCTAGCATTTCAGCGTAGATGTCCGAGGAGGCTGCATTAATACCCCGTTGCATATCATCGGGTGTAGTTGTTATGTCCCTGTAGATAGCGTCTTTCAGTTTTCCCCACAGACGAAAGTCTACAGGCTCGTATCCGGGTAACGTGTCGGCCAAGTTACTGGTTCCTTGCGTCCAATCCAGCGATTTGGAAACAGTTTGTGAAGTCATGCTGCATTACTTCGTGCACTGTGGGCTGGACAGTCACCACGTTGGTATCACAAGTTCCTCCTGGTCTGCAGAGGTACTACATGTAGCATCCGTGGAAGATGGTATGTAGGAGGCTGCGATACTTCTGCGCGTTCAGTGTTCCATCGTCCACGTGCAGAGGCTAACACGTTTCTCGTAATCGTTTCCGTGCAGCTATTGATGGAAAGAAACACAGCGGGAACAAAACTCACGTCGATGTGGAATGTGAAGTACACGTGTCTACCTCATGCCACTTCCTCTTGCGATTGAGAGGGAATAACGTGCGGATCAACTGCAACAGCAGCAAGAACATTAATTTCCCCCCTCTTCTGTCATCACTTGTTTCCTTCTGTTATGTTCAGTAGGTGTTACACTATCACTTTCACGTAATTGGTTGAAGAGGTTGATAGATAACTGTCGAGATGGTTGACGTCTGTTGGGTTATGTTGCCACATACACCGTACAAGAATGAACTGCGTTCTCCCTACACTCTCCATACACCATGATATATTTTCTACATTGGTGAATCCCTTCGCCCACTCACGAACTACTGTTTGGACTGTCACACACCAATTGACTAGCAAGTCGCAAGCACTCAAGGAACAGACAAGCGCACTGTAAGCAAACATAACAAAATCGTACCTAGCAACTACGCAGGCTGAATGGAACAAACAAGCGGAACAAAGCGCTAAACCTGCTACAACAAACGCCATTAACGTTCCAACTTACCATGCTTTTAGTTTGTTAGGCTCAATAGGCATTTCTTCATTTAAAACCTCTATGTTTGCATAAAAAATACACTTTCTTATTAATACAATCTGTTTATTGGCTGACAATACGAGCCCCTGACAACCAAGTGATTCCGTGAAAACGGCACATCAGTAGCCCTTTCTATTTCCGTAATACTTCCGGTGCAAGTTTTAGGTGACTCATCCTCTACACAGAGTGCTTGGTTTAACGTGAGACAGCTAAATGTGTCTAAAACGACACATCTTCCGAAAAAAATGTTCTAAGAGAAAAGTTAATATTATGAAAGGGGACAATCGTCGGTGCCACAGCTGATCACCTCCTGATGAGCGAGATAAAATTCGTATTTTCAAATGCGAACCTCACATTTTTATTGCATATTCGGATTCTACGCCAAAAAATTGCTACAGTTTACTCGAACAACTGTTTTACATCCGTGACAGATGGGGCTGTAATCGACAAATATCAGGTATCCCCGTTTTTCCAATTACTAGCTCCGTTCCAAAAAGCGAACCTCATACCAATGTTTCAGTTCTTAACATAGCTATTAGAAGATCCCTTACGTTATTTAGTGAGAACTTTTTCATATTTCATCTGAGCGAAAACAAATGCGTATGAATGTGCGTGTGCTTGTGCGCTTGTCAATGAGCACACTAAATTTTTATGTTTTTATTTATTGGAAGTCTTCTTTATTCCTTATTACACATCTGCATTTCGTAATGTTTTCAGTCCCTCTCTGACAGACGAAACAGTGAAGAAGTTTGAGAGTTGCTTAAGACGGTTAAGATAACACGTCGTTCGAAGGCCATAGCCGTATTTACCATTCATTAGCGGCTGTAGACAACACACTCCAATGATCATAAAGATTATCTCGCCAAGGAAACAGGTCATTAGGAGCTGTTGATGGTTGGCTGTCATGTTCCGCACGGTCGTTATATATGAGGCGGCGCGCACCGTCGCTCGGCAGCAGTAGGGCAGCCGGGCATGTCGCCCTCCAGTCGCTTGGCGGCCACCCTGCCGCTGGCGCTGGTGGTGGCCGGCGTCGTGGCAGCGGGTGTGCCCCAGGAGGACACCGCCTCGCCCGTGGTGCGCACTCGCCAGGGCGCCGTGAAAGGGCGCTACCAGGCGTCCAGCAACGGCCGCCGGCTGCTGGCCTTCCACTATCTGCCTTACGCCCAACCACCAGTGGGTCAGCTGCGTTTCCGGGTGCGTACGTCAGCCATTCCCACAGAGATATTGATACTTGAGGTCAACGACTGCATTCCGCAGCGAACTGTAATGTCGATCAGTTGTAGAGCACGTACTATGTTCGAGTATAATGACTTTTATGGAGATTAGAAATCTACTCTGTAGGAATCAGCTTGGGTTTCGAAAAAGACGATCGTGTGAAACGCAGCTCGCGCTATTCGCCCACGAGACTCAGAGGGCCATAGACACGGGTTCCCAGATAGATGCCGTGTTTCTTGACTTCCGCAAGGCGTTTGATACAGTTTCCCACAGTCGTTTAGTGAACAAAGTAAGAGCATATGGACTATCAGACCAATTGTGTGATTGGCTTGAAGAGTTTCTAGATAACAGAACGCAGCATGTCATTCTCAATGGAGGGAAGTCTTCCGAAGTAAGAGTGATTTCAGGTGTGCAGCAGGGGAGTGTTGTAGGACCGTTGCTATTCACAATATATATAAATGTCCTTGTGGATAACATCGGAAGTTCACTGAGGCTTTTTGCGGATGATGCTGTAGTATATCGAGAGGTTGTAACAATGGAAAATTGTACCGAAATGCAGGAGGATCTGCAACGTATTGACGCATGATGCAGGGAACAGCAATTGAATCTCAATGTAGACAAGTGTAATGTGGTGCGAATACATAGAAAGAAAAATCCTTTATCATTTAGCTACAATATAGCAGGTCAGCAACTGGAAGCAGTTAAGTCCATAAATTATCTGGCAGTAGGCATTAGGAGTGATTTAAAATGGAATGACCATATAAAATTAATCGTCGGTAAAGCAGATGCCAGACTGAGATTCATTGGAAGAATTCTAAGGAAATGCAATCCAAAAACAAAGGCAGTAGGTTGCAGTACACTTGCTCGCCAACTGCTTCAATACTGCTCACCGATGTGGGAACCGTACCAGATAGGGTTGGTGGAAGAGATAGAGAAGATCCAACGGAGAGCAGCGCGCTTCGTTACAGGATCATTTAGTTGTCACGAAAGCGTTACGGAGATGATAGATAAACTCGAGTGGAAGACGGTGCAAGAGAGGCACTCAGTAGCTCGGTACGGGCTTTTGCTGAAGTTTCGAGAACATACCTTTACCGAGGAGTCAAGCAGTATATTTCTCCCTCCTACGTATATCTCGCGAAGAGACCATGGGGATAAAATCAGAGAGATTAGAGCCCACAGAGAGGCATACCGACAACCTTTCTTCCCACGAACAATACGAGACTGGAATAGAATGGAGAACCGATAGAGGTATTCAAAGTACCCTCCGCCACACACCGTCAGGTGGATTGCGGAGTATGGATGTAGATGTAGAACTGTTTCCTCCGTTCTAGTGGTTAATCTGTATATACACGTACATTTGTGCTAGGCGATCATTGACTTGCTTCCCGTTTTACAACAGCATTCATCTTGACAGTTGATTAGTTGGGTGTCGCCAACGGTCTAACAACTTCGTTCGCACCATAAGATGAGACTGAGGTGACAAAAGTCATTGGCTACTTTCTAACAGCGTGTCGGACAAGGGCGTGATGCAGAAATCGCGGGAAAATCCCTGCAAAAATGTTGAGCAATACTATGTGTATAGTCACCCATAATTACGAAAGTGTTACTGGTGCGGGATTTTGTGCACGAATTGATATCTCTATAATGTCTCATAAACGTTCCATGCTGTTCATTTCGGGCGAGCTGGGTGGCCAAATCATTCTTTCGAATTGTATAGAATGTTATTCAAACCAATCGCGAACAACTGTGGTCCGGTACCATGGTGCATTGTCATCCATAAAAATTCCATCGTTGTTTGGGAATCACATGACCATGAATACCATCCGCTCTTACCAACTGAAATCGGGACTCATCTGACCAGGTTACGGTTTTCCAGTCTATGGTCCAACTGTCATTGTCACGAGCCTAAGAGAGGCGCTGCAGGCAATGTCTTGCTGTTACCGAAAGAACTCGGGTCTGTCGTCTTCTGCCATAGTCCATTAACACAAAATTTCGTCACACTTTCCTAACGGATACTTTCGTCGTGCGCCCGCTTTGATTTCTGAGCCTCTATCACGCGGTGTTGCTTGTCTGTTGGCACTGACATCCCTATGTAAACGCCGCTGCTCTCGGTCGTTAACTGAAGGCCGTCGGCCACTGCGTTCTCCGTGGTCAGAGGTAATACCTGAAATTTGGTATTCTCGCCATATTCTTGACGCTGTGGATGTCGGAATATTAAATTCCCTTACGATTTCCGAAATGGAACGTTCCGTGCGTCTAGCTCCGAGTTCAGAGTCTGTTAATTCTCATCGTGCGACCGTAATCACGCCGGAAACCTTTTCACGTGAATCACCTGAGTAGAAATGATATCTCCGCCAATGCACTGCCATTTCATACCTCATGTAGGCCATACTATCGCCATTTTCATCTGTGAATATCGCTAGCTCATTACTTTTGTTACTTCAGTGTAAAGTAGCCTGTTTTATGGTTACGGTATTTTAAGAAAGCTGCCAGAAGATAACGCATGCCGTGTTTCGGCACGAAACTAGGTAGCGCACCCTACTGCCAGAGAAAAACTTAACCGATATTTAACAGGCCTCCAGCGTCCATATCAATGTAAACAGACAGTTGATGGACTGGCCCGTTACGCTTGTTATTATGGTCTGCGAAGGTGTCTGTCTGGCCACGGTAGCGTTTTTCAGTTTGGTGAATAAAGAGTAGTGAAACCTCAGTATTCCTTTAACCGTGATGTCATAAGCCACACCCGAACTCTGACGTCCAGTCGTTGTGAGGGAAGACAGTCATCAAATGATCGTCATTCTGTCTTACAGCCATCCGTTTATCGCATTAGCTGTTAATCACTGATCAATCCAACACATGCCAAATTCTGTAAAATGTGACAACATTTTTTTTTCCAGTGACGATTTGTACAAATCGGAGGATGATGTAGCTAACTTTGAGTCAGATAAAAATCCTGGAAATATTTCTGAAGGCAAATTTTCTTGAGAAATCGTTGCTAATCAAGTAAAAGTGAATAATTCTTTACGGAAGTAAACAACGTTATAGCCTCTACCATCAGTTACGTGATATTTAGTGACAGTATGATGCCAAAATTGTTGCTGAACGTTCTTAACGTTTATGGCTTGTAGTTTGCTGACTATAAAAAAACAGTTGTATTGTGATCTAACGTAATTAATTACCGAGGTTGTTCTTCTTTATTATTTCAAAGATTGATAATGCAGACCATAGTATCAGAAACTGAACATTTCAACCCTCTAAATTTCACATTCAGTTATCGTTAACTCCATCAACAAGTAAACGATGATAAGTCAATGGTAATTCAGTTTTCAAGTAACCAATGTTAGGTACCCAATGACATGTTTTTAAAAATAGAGTTTACAATTTTAAATCATGTCGTTCGTTACTATAGAAATATTTGAAAACTATAACTTCTCTGAATAAAAATCACAGCGATTGTATTTGAAATGTCTTATTTACGAGGTTTTATTGAAACTTTACTATGCAGTTTCTCAAAGTAACCGTCTTGTATCTTACCACTGTTCACATCTAAGGTCTTATTATTTCTCTCTTGGCTGAAATGGCCCTGCAACTAACTGTGTTTCTTGAAGTTTTCAGAGCGAAAAGAATATTCAAAATAAATGTAACTTCTGGTAGCAATATCATTATGCTATGGTGAAAAGGATAATCTTTAGTACACCCAAGCAAAAAAAAAGTCGATAAGAAAGTGATAATCTTATAGGTGAGCGATAGTGCTTTTTCACAGCAGACAAGTGCCAAATGAGACTGCGATCTGCTGAATACGCCGTCACTCATAATTACGCAGTCTGGCACTTCGTCCTATGAAAAACAACGGCACAGGATCAGCAGGTGGTGTCATTGCTCATCTTGGCGCGGATCACGCCATAGCAGTATTGCACGAGTTGAATATCGTATTGACCCGAAAATGAGCCGCAATTTTTATCAGAATTTCACCCTCGAAAAGTTATGGTACGTCTTATATCCGTAACCTTTCCTTCTTACAAACAACTGCTGTACAAAAATTAAGCTCGTTTGCAATAATACAAATAGCGTCCGTAGGAGAAACTGGCGACAAGACTTTTTATTACGTAACAGTGGAAACTTTTAGCGGTCTTTTAGTGGTGTTAACACTGTGTACGTCTTCCAACATTGTTTCGTTAGCTTATAACTCAGTTTCAGTCGGCTACTAGTAAGGAAGGCTGATTCATGACGATATGGGCGGTCATTTAGAGCGAAAAGCATCATCAAGCCAAGGAACTCGGCGTAGCTACGATGCAGGTTTCAAACTTATAATTGTGTTTTATGCCAAAACCACAGCCGACAAAGAGGCCGGTAGAAAGTATGGACTGGACGAATCTAATGTACGACGTTGGTCTGCTTCAGAAGAAAAATGGAAGAACACATTTTCAAACAGAAAATCGTTCAGCGGACAGCAATGTGGCAAGCATCGAGAACTTGAAGCTAAGTTCTTTCCCATGTACAGGATAAGAGCAAAGATGGGATGCCTGTCTGACGAGAAGCTATTAAAGCGAAGGCCTTGAAAATAGCAAAAGTATTAAATGTACCGTGGGAGTATTGGTTGGTGTCGTCGGCTTATGAAGGGAAACGGACTTCGTCTCCGATGATGTACTACACTAGCACAGACAATGCCAGCAGATTACGAGGAGAAGCTGGTCAATTTCCAGCGTTATGTCATCCGTCCGCAAAAGTGTCGCTCATATGCTTTTCATCAGATTGGCAATGCTAACGAAACGCCAGTATTTTCTAATACGCCGTGTAATATGACGGTACACATGAAAGGGGTAAAAATTATCTCTTTAAGAAGAACCTGGAATGAAAAAATGTGATGTTAACTTTTACAACCGATAGGGGAAAGTTACCCTCTTATTTCACTCTGAAGAGAAACCACGCCCAAATAAAACTTTCCTATGGGCTTAGTGATTCTCTGTCAACAAAAGGGCTGAAAGTCAACGCAACTGACAGTTGACTAGTTGAATACCGTTTGCAATCGCAGACCTGGGGCACCGCTTGCTAAGAGAGCATCCTAGTTTTACATGCCTTTAAGAGACATCTAAAGATAAACTTGCTGCAGAAAAATAGATTTTATCGTAATACCTGGACGATGATTTCAAAATTACAGGTACTAGATGCGGCCATAAACAAACCGTTCAAGGACAACTTTCGAGAAATGTGTTCAGATTAGCGCCTGGAACATCATGTCCTTACACCGTCTGGTAAGATTAAGAACCCACCAGTCACTCTTTTGTTCGTGTGGATTCTTGCATCATGGTCTTCAGTATCATCAGAGAACATTATTAAGTGGTTCAAGAAATGCTACATATCGAATGCGCTGGATGGCAGTAAGGACGACGTACTGTGCGAGGACAATGAAGAAAAAGCTAAGAGTGAGAATGAGAGTGATGAAGTGAGTGCTGGTACTGATAGTAATGATACTAAACAAGAAGCTATATGTTGTCAGTGTGGTGTATCAAATGTTAGAACAAATGTTTACAGTACATGCCTACGTTTTACATATAAGTACAAATAAATTTTTGGTAAGTTTTCTCCTCTCAATCAGTGTGCACCTTATTTTCGCGCAAAATCCTTTTTCCTCGAAATTTAAGGGTGCGGAAAGTTTTAATTTCGGTCAATAATTGTATAAAAAGTTGAAAACAACTGATGAAAATAAGCAGTGAGACGAACAGAAATGACTCTTTGGTTGAGAGACAATAATAACACTGAAGTCACCGGAATTCATTATGGTTTCCTGTCCATTACAAAAGGGAGCATAAGGTCAATAGGTTGTGAGATTAACACCGATGACAATTCATGTTCTGCAGCGTGCTCCCATGCCGGCCGCAAGGTTGGCAAAGAGTTTTTGTGTTACCGCGTTCCATTTCTAGATGGTTCAAATGGCTGTGAGCACTATGGGACTTAGCATCTAAGGTCATCAGTCCCCTAGAACTTAAACTACTTAAAGCTAACTAACCTAAGGACATCCCACACATCCATGCCCGAGGCAGGATTCGAACCTGCGACCGTAGCGGTCGAGCGGTTCCAGACTGAAGCGCCTAGAACCGCTCGGCCACAGCGGCCGGCGTTCCATTTCTCCACCAGCGCAGTTGACGACTGCTGGTTAATCTGTGATGCATGCGGAAGTTCTTCAAAATGTCTCCCTAACGCACCACACATGTGCTCTATGGCATTTACAAGACTGGGGAATGGTCGAGTCAAGCATTCGCCACATATCTTTCCAAGAGTATTCCACCGGCGCTGTTTGATGCGGTCACACATTGTCATTCACGAAAATGGTGTCACGGCCGAATGAACCGCTCTAAAGACACACAGAGGTAAGTAGCACAGTGTTACAATAACGTTGACCGGCGGGCGAACCGTCTTCGAAAATTTGGAGATCAGTGCGCTCTGGCAACATTATGCTTCCCCACAATATAACACATGGACCAGCAAAACGGTTATGTTCGACAATTATGGACATACCCTGATATCGCCGGAGGTAGGAGCATACAATGCACTCAGGAACATTGTGGGAAATAATCATTTTGATAGACCAAGTGTTACGATGTAGGGACACGGAATGTTGCATGGGCAAACTGACCGTCAAATCTTAGCACAGTAAATTGTTTTGGGAACACAACTCAACAGTTTGAAGTCCAGAAAGACACACCAAAACCATATTCTCAAGTTTCTTCGAAAACAATTAGTTTTATTCCTAACTACATGATTATCCGGTGTTTCCCGGGTCTATATTTATTCCAATCTCCCATTAGCCTATCTCCTCCTCCCCCTTTGTCCACCTTCTCCCCTCCCCTTCTCGCTGTCCATCTCCTCCATTTCCCTTTCTCTGCCTATTTCTTCCCGCCTCCTCCTCCTCGTCTCTCTAGCTATCTCTTCTCCTTTCTCAGTCCATCTCCCCCTCTTTCTTTTCTCTGCCCATCTCCTCCTCTCCCCTCTCCCTATCCCCATCCTTCTCCTCCTCCTCTTCCTGTCTGTATCTCTCTATACCTATATCTCCATCTCCTCTTCCCCCCTCCTTTTGTCACACACGTTATCATGATCCCAAGTGAAGGCTGATGATTCTTACCTCTATAGTGTTTCTTTCCAAGTTGTAACTAATATGTGTACCAAATTTGATTGAAATCGTTTCATGGGATTAGAATGACCTTTCCATCCGTCTCTTTGTCAGTATACACTCATGTAAAATGTATTACACAAATACGTAATACATTTCACACGTTTTGTGGGTGTTTCACATCTACTCTAGCGAATCTCGCCCTGCAGTTCCATTTCCACGCAGCTCAATGTTTATGACGTCGTATCTCCGGAACTATGTGCTGTCCAGCGAACAATTTTGCAGGTACAGCGAGTGCAATACGTGGCTACAGTCTGTGGAATATCTCGTGAACAGAGTCAGTAGTAAAGAAGTACTAAATTAAAACTTCATGCATGATGCGACATTTTTATCACGCATCTCTGTATTTCACTTCATATATCCTGATCTATGAGTCATACAGTGATGTAGCTTTGTAGTTACACTCAGAAGCATATTTCGATACAGTCTGAAAGAATTTTTGCGAGTAGAATTAGCAGCAACTAACAAGGGAACCTCCCCATCGCACCCCCCTCAGATTTGGTTATAAATTGACACAGTGGATAGGTCTTGAGAAACTGAACACAGATCAATCGAGAAAACAGGAAGAAGTTGTGTGGAACTATGAAAAAATAAGCAAAATATACAAACTGAGTAGTCCATGTGCAAGATATGCAACATAAAGGACAGTAATTGCTGATGAGCGCCGTGGTCTCGTGGTTAGAGTCAGCAACTGCGGGACGAAAGGTCCTTGGTTCAAATCCTCCCTCGAGTGAAAACTTTACTTTCTTTATTTTCGTAAAGTTACGATCTATCCGTTCATTCATTGACGTCTCTGTTCACTGTAATAAGTTTAGTGTCTGTGTTTTGCGACCGCACCGCAAAACCGTGCTATTAGTAGACGAAAGGACGTACCTCTCCAATAGGAACCGAGAACATTTGATCGCAAGGTCATAGGTCAACCGATTCCTCCACAGGAAAACACGTCTGACATATTCTTTACGACACTGGTGACGGCATGTGCGTCACATGACAGGAATATGTTGTCGACCCACCTAACTTGCACACTTGGCGAATGGGTAAAAAGATTCTTCTACCTTGCCCGATTTAGGTTTTCTTGTGGATGTGATAATCACTCCAAAAAAAGTGATGAAAATGTTGTGGCGTAACAAGCTAGCTACGCCACACTGAAATAGCCGAAAGGGCACGCGTCAACTCACGCCGTCTTGCGTGAGGTCTGAAACAGGATACTTATGAATGCTATAAAGAAAAGAACGGAGCTTAGGTTTACTTAACTTTAATTTCCTTGTGGTACATATCTCTTGATAATACAAGTGAGACTCTCTCCAGATATGGTTAATGGCGCCTTGCTAGGTCGTAGCCATGGACTTAGCTGAAGGCTATTCTAACTCTCTCTCGGCAATTGAGAGAAAGGCTTCGTACGTGTAGTCGCTAGCAATGTCGTCCGTACAACTGGGGCGAGTGCTCGTACGTCTCTCTAGACCTGCCGTGTGGTGGCGCTCGGTCTACGATCACACAGTGGCGACACGCGGGTCCGACATGTACTAATGGACTGCGGCCGATTTAAAGCTACCACCTAGCAAGTGTGGTGTCTAGCGGTGACACCACAGAAAACATAAGAGTTTGTCACATAAACTGCATCAAATGAATGCAACAGTTACAGAGTCGCACAGTTTTCCCTGTGCTCTGTCAAAACATACGTTTTTTACGTTTTCAAATGTTTCCGTGCGTAGACCGTCAAATTTTGTATATGTCCAAGCAAATCTGAACATGTCCTGGAATTTTGGAGAGCGAAGTTGATTATGTGTGAGTGCCTGAACTTTGATAATTATCTGAAAATAAAAAATTAAAACTTTCACCCGAGAGAAGATTTGAACCAAGGACCTCTCGTTCCGCAGCTGCTCACGCTAATCACGGGACCACGGCGCTCGTCAGCTCACACTCTCCTTTATGTTGCCTATCTTGCGCATGGACTACTCAGTTTGTATATGTTGCTTATTTTTTTCATACTTCCACACAACTTCTTCCTGTTTTCTCGATTGATCTGTGTTCAGTTTTTCAAGGCCTATCCCTGTGCCAACTTATAACTAAATCTGAGGGTGGTGCGATGGGGAGGTTCCCTTGTAAGATATATATTTAAACGTCTTGTATGATGTGGTAGTTTTTCATAAAGTCAGTGTTGATGACATCGTACCTCCTTAACTAAGAGTCGTACAACTACGTAAATTTTCTGGTGCTTCAAATGGCTCTGAGCACTATGGGACTAAACATCTGTGGTCATCAGTCCCCTAGAACTTAGAACTACTTAAACCTAACTAACCTAAGGACATCACACACATCCAGCCCGAGGCAGGATTCGAACCTGCGACCGTAGCGGTCGCGCGGTTCCGGACTGAGCGCCTAGAACCGCTAGACCACCGCGGCCGGCCTTTTCTGGTGCATTGAGTGGTATATACAAACACTACCTACAAAATGTGTCACGAATATAGTTAGTAGTAAAGACGTAATAAATAGAAAGGTCATTTTACATGATGCAGTTTTACTGCACTAACAGCGAAAATGTAGTAAGCGATAATCTTGATACGTTTCATCATATCTTAGGGTGTGTTCAGCAAGAAAAAGTTTCTCAAGGGTTTGAAATTACGTGTAAAATTTTCTGTAAGTCTCTAAGTGGTAACATTCTCAAATACTGCATGACTAAAGTCGTGGCGTCGTGGCATAGTGGATTACACTGCTTTTTCACTCCCACCCCCCACCCTTTGATAGTTTGGTGGTTCTTACACCCACAGTTATTCGTTACGTACAGTAAGTGATATGTATACTGAGTTTGGTTGAATCCAATGGTTCAGGAGTAGATGTGGAACATACCAACATCCGCGCAATCTGTGAATAGAGTAAACCTTGTGATATCGTATTTAAACTCTTCGTGTATCGGATTCTCTGAGGCGGAGTTGGGGGCCAACCCAGCGTTTGCCTCATTGACGGTGGGAACTAACTTAAAAATCACTGTCTGGTCCGTGTACCATCCCACGTTGTTTATTCCGCTGTGCCTATTCAATCCAGGTCTTGCTAATCTTCCAGTCCTGCAGGCTAGTGCGCTGCTTATTAGGCCATATGAGGAGATCCCATGCTTCTACTAAGACTAAAAGGAGATACTGAGCGGATACAAGGAATGGAAAGGAGAACGGTCACAGATTTGTTTGACACATGGGAGTGTGTCACTGAGATGCGGAAGAAAATGGTTTGACGAATGGCAACATGCTCTAAATGTATAAAAATGCAAGTTAGTGTAGGTGAGTAGGAAAAACAAATCTCACTTTCGAATACGTGGTGCTGCTTGACACAGTCACATCGATTAAATATCTCGACCTAACATCGCAAAACGATATGAAATGTAATGAGCGTATTAGGTTGTTGGTAGGGAAGACGAATGCTCGACTTCGTTTTATTGAGAGAATTTTGTAAAAGTGTAGCTCATACACATAGGTTTCCTGGCGGGCCGCATCAAATCAGTCAGAAGACTGATGACTAAAAAAAATAAAAAATAAAAAAATAAAAAATAAAAGACGCTGGAAGAATTCAGCATTGACAGAAAGACAAGAGCAATCATTCGGGAAACATTAACTGACACAATCTCCAAGGTTAAATTTATGGGGGATATCTCGGAACCATTTGAAATCCAAACTGGAGTGCGACAGGGTGACGGACTTTCACCATTACTCTTTAATATCATTCTTGAAAAAATTATCAGGACATGGGAAAAAGAAGTCAAAGGAATCCAAATTGGCATTAGAAAAGATAATAGATTCAATGTGAAGTGTTTAGCTTTTGCAGATGACCTTGCAATCCTCACAAATAATAGAAAAGAAGCTACTAACGCCATAGAGAAATTACACGAAATTGCACAAAGAACCGGCCTGCAAATCTCATATGAGAAAACCCAGTACATAGAAAGAGTGCCACAAGACAAATTGCCTATTGTGACAACCCATGGGAAAATTGTACAAGTACCACATTTTAAGTACCTGGGAGAAATCATCCAGCCATCAGGGATCAACCTAAAGGCCAATGAGGAAAGAATAAAAAAACTACAGAAAGCATATAAACTCACGTGGAACTATTATAACAAAAAGTCCATATCCATTAACGCAAAATTGAGGCACTACAACACCGTCGTACTTCCGGAGGCACTGTATGCATCTGAAACAACACAAATAGGTGGGCAAACTAAAATCAAAGAAATAGAGAAACAAGAAAGGAAAATTCTCAGGAAAATTTTTGGCCCGATACAAGAGCAAGGAATCTGGAAGAAGAGACCAACATCAGAATTATATAAATACACAGACAAGATTACAGATACAATAAGGAAAAGAAGAATGCAGTTCTACGGACATATCCACAGGATGAATGAAAACAGAATTTCAAAGCGAATTCTTAAAGTCATCAACTCAGGCAGGGGAAAAACAAAATGGATAAAAGAAGTTGAAGAGGACCTCAGACAAGCACACATAACAGTAAATTATGCAGAAAATAGAACTGAATTCAGGAACATCATCAAAAAACATAAATTTGACACCACAACACAGAAGAGAACAGGATGCAAATGGACAGCGGAGCGAAAGAAACAACACAGTGAACACATGAAGAAAATTTGGGCTCAGAAAAAACATAAACAATCATCATAAAGGAATTCAAGTTCAAACGCTCTCTTAAATGGGAATAATCGAAAATAATAATAATAATAATAAAAGATGCAGTAAATCGATGTGGCATGAAAACAAGTCGTTCGAAGTACCCTACAGTAATAGTGAGTTATACTGCCTCTACAGCCGTCCATAATTGCGAAAGTGTTGCTGATGCAAGGTTTCGTGCACAAATTGACCTCTCGATGTTGGCCCATACGTATACGATGGGAGTCAGGTAGGGCGAGATGAGTGGCCAAATGATTCACTCGAATTGTCCAGAATGTTCTTAAAACCAATCACGAACAGTTGTGACCACGACACATGACGCATTGTCATCGATAAAAATGACCGGTTCAACTGTACCAGAGGACGCAGTAAATTCCATACAAACACAGCCACCACTACCTTGCTTAGTGCCTTGTTGACAGCTTGGGTCCATGGCTTTGTGGGGCCTGCGCCACACTCGAACTCTTCCATTAGCTCTTACCAACTGAAGTCGTTACTCATCCGACCAGGCCGCGGTTTCCCAGACGTCTAGGGTCCAACCGATTGGGTAACAAGCGCAGAAAAGGCGCTGTAGGTGATGTGCTGTCGGCAAAGGCACTCGCTTCGGTTGTCAGTTGCCATAGTCCATTAGCACCAAATTTCGCCACCTTTTCGTGACGAATTCGTTCGTCATATGTCCCACACTGATTTCCACGGTTATTGTCCGCAGTGTTGCTTACTTGTTAACACTGATAATTCTACGCGAACACCGCTTCTCTCGGTCATCGGCCACTGCGTTGTCCGTGGTGAGAGGTAATACCCGAAATTTGGTAATCTCAGCACACTCTTGACGCTGTGGATCTCGTAACATTGAGCTCTCTATTTCCGAAGTGCAGTTGTAAGTAGGCTGTTTAAGTTTTTTTTATTGGTAACGCCACGTAGCTCTGTATGAAAATCACTGGCTGTGCTGTGTGCAGTCTGTGGCTGGTTTGCATTGTTGATGGCTATTGTAATGTTGGGCAGTTGGCTGTTAACAGCGCGTAGCGTTGCGCAGTTGGAGGTGAGCCGCCAGCAGTGGTGGATGTGGGGAGAGAGATGGCGGATTTTTTAGAGCGGACGACCTGGACATGTGTCCATCAGAAAGAGTAAATTTGTAATATTGGATATGACTTTTGAACACTATTAAGGTAAATACATTGCTTGTTCTCTATCAAAATCTTTCATTTGCTAACTATGCCTATCAGTAGTTAGTGCCTTCAGTAGTTTGAATCTTTTATTTAGCTGGCAGTAGTGGCGCTCGCTGTATTGCAGTAGTTCGAGTAACGAAGATTTTTGTGAGGTAAGTGATTTGTGAAACGTATAGATTATTGTTAGTCAGGGCCATTCTATTGTAGGGATTATTAATAAAGTCAGATTGCGTTGCGCTAAAAAAAATATTGTGTATCAGTTTAAGCACAGTCATGTATAATTTTTCTAAGGGCACGTTTCAGAGTGTACCATGCGTCTAGCTCCAACTTCCATTCCGTTTTCAAACTCTGTTAATTCCCATCATACGGCCAAACCTACGTCGGAAACCTTTTCAAATGACAGCTCAGCCACTACTGCACCGCCGTTTTATACCTTGTGTTTGCGATAATACTGCCATCTGTATATGCGGATATCGCTATCCAATGACTTTTGTCACTTCAGTGTATGCCATTTTTGACCAAGAACGTATGTCGGAGGTGCAGTCACCATTACCGCAACATCAAATAATCTGACGCAGTCGTTTCGGACAAGTGGTGACGGGGAAATTTGGACTTTTGTTTTTATATTTTGCTTCATCAGCCTATACAAACGATATTTCGCGAATCTCGCATTTACCTTGGAACGTGACAGTTCGTTCACGGCCCTAGCTTATGCAGTCACGTCGGTTTCACTCACCGAACAGCAGCTGCCGGTGTGCCTCCAGCATCGCTACCCTTGGTTGCGGCGAATCTCCGGCGAGAGGACAGTATCCGCGCGGAGACGCCGCGCAGTCGAAGAGATAAGGCCGTCGGCACACGGGACGAGTTAACGAAAGCCGACGTGGCCCTCAAAGGCTTTTGTGACGTCACTTCCTGCTGTTTCTCGTCGAGAAGCGATATCGTCACGTGAAACATAAAACAAGTTCTGAGATATTTCGGCAATGTGCGACGTAAAGAAGAACCAATAGGAAGCAAGAACTGTCCCTACGTCACAGGCATGAAACAAGACCCCATACTATAATTGTCATGTTCAGCAGAAGCCAATATTCGCTGGTTTTATTTCATGCGTTGCACCTTATGAATAGATGATGTTTCTAAGCAGCAGCACGTTGAATGTCTCGAGATGAATCGTTATTGGTAAGAGTTGTTGTAACAAATCCAAGAAAGTCTATTAACAGAGTTTCATAATCCCAGCTTTAAATGATTGCTCTAGGAATATACTACGACCTCCTACGTGTGCTCACACAGGGATCGTAAGGATAAGATTAGAATAATTACTGCACGCACAGATACATTCAAACGATCATCCTTCCTGCGCTCCGTACGTGAATGGAACAGGCAGAAACCCTAATAACTGGTACAATGGGACAAACCCCCTGCTGTGCACCTGACGGTATTTCGTAGAGAATAGTCGTAGAATAAAATGACTGGAAAAGTCATATTGGTGGTTAAGGAATTTTCGTAGTTAACTCATTTTCACGTTGTAGCTCGTGTGTAATGACAGTAAGCCATTTTAAAGTAACGACCCATTTAAGATTCATGAGAACATGTCGTTCTTATTATGTTTTATTATATAATTAATAATTAGTAACATTTCGGAGAAGAGAACACAGGTGCACTTCAGCTTCGCGCACTTGGTTCAGGCCCCGTGTCAGAAAACGAACAGTAGATAGGATACGGTTTCGTGTCACGTTATATCCATTTTTTTTCACCTTCACGTTCTCCAAAAGGTTGTGGGAGTTTAATATGAAATTAATATAAATAATTTCTATGATACTGTATGTTAAGTAAATATGAGTGAGCTCTCTGTCAGAAGTAAGTGTGTTTGATTTGGTGAACTTTTATAAACAGATGTCTTTCGTGAGCGGAAACGTGTCTTACATTTTTGTTTTACTACAGGTTCATGGATATTAAAATTTTTATTTATTTATACCGCAAAGAGAACGACATGACTAGCATACGGTCAGGTTTCCGAGGAAATGCTTGTTTTAATAGAAATGAAGTAGGGATTCTACGAGCATCCATTCTTGTGAGCAAACTGTATCGTTTGCGAGCGAATTAAATCCGATAACCGCTGAGAACGCAAAATCACGTCAACCGGCTGGTGCCATGTGGCGTCGGCGCTGTGTCTCGTGACGTGAGATATTCCGTCTGCGTTCACGTCAACGTTAGCTACCTCGTCTCGTGTGACACCGGGCTAAGGCGGCAAACGGTCACGGTAGGCGAGGTCGGCGCCTCCTAAGCGTCCTCTCACGGGCAGTATAACGTACGTAGGCGAGGAGCAGGTAAAGTCAGCGAGGAAACGGCGAAGTGGGAAACGAAGGTCATGGTATGTCATATAGTTGCGAGGAACGTAGCCAATGAGATGCGGCATTGGTTTTACCTCACAAACGGAGTTCAGGGGAAGCCATATTTTAAGGAGCTAAACTCCGTGTTTCATGGCTTTCTTTTACTATTACAGACTACGTGGTATGAATATAAGCTGTTTCAAAGCATCAGCACAATGAGGATCTCTCGAAGAAGGTAAGAGTTGTCATTGAGAAATGACTAGGAGATACATATCGGCAGGAACAGGCTCACAGTATTTGACGCGTTTATGGGTACAGCGTGTGTGCTATGAAGGTATAGTGTTTCAAATGTACGGCACAATGATGATCTCTCAAAAGCGCGTCGTTATTGGCACTATTTGTCATATGGTATCAAATAATGAGATTTACAGCTAAGGCAATGTCGATGCTGTAGCTGCGTGGTCTACGGCGTCCTGTCACGGTTCGCGCGGCTCCCCCGTCGGAGGTTCGACTCCTCCCCCGGGCATGGATGTGTGTGTTATCCTTAGCGTAAGTTAGTTCAAGTTAGATTAAGTAGTGTGTAAGCTTAGGGACCGATGACCTCAGCAGCTTGTCCCGTAAGATCTTACCACAACTTTCAGATTTCGAAGATGTAACGCAGTTGACAGGAACGTAAACAACGAATAGATAAGTAGCATGTTCGCGTCTGCTTTCCCTTTTTTTTAGTCTTTGTTTCCTAAAAGATTCTGGGTTAAATTAATAGATGTATTATCTGCAACAGTCGTTGTTTCTTAATTATAAAAAATGTATTTGCTGACATTCTTGTTAGGTAGGCCAATGACTGGAATGTTTCCCCAGTGGTCACAGACATTAACGTGAGTGCCATTCTGAGTTAGGAAGTAGAAAGAAGTTACACATTGGAAATTTTCCTTATCGTGAATGTTTAAAATATGCATACTGCCTCACTTTCTTATATCGCCGGTAAATATCTGTCCCATCGTGGAGAGAAACTTTGCAAAGATCTACTTCTCCATTCGAATAAATAGCGAAACGAATTGCGATCTTGAAACCTATGTGATGAAGCACCTTACTTTAGAGATGGTAGTCAATAAAGCATAGAGAATAGGAATATTTTGCTTGTTCAGAACGACTTTAGACAGTAAACTTGAACTTCATTCAATTTCAAACCGAAAATAAGATGGAGATCTAATTGAGCTAACGAATAACTTGTACTAGTATCTATCCCAGATCGCTGTACGACATTATGTATTGTTCCTCTACCCGCACATATCTGTCCAAGCCAACAACGAGTACAAAATCTTCTCCGGGATTTTCTCCGCTGTTTTTCGATGGTCGCTAGCAGAGTTTATACATTTCACGCGTGTCCATTTTCTTAAAGAAACTGTTTGATTCGTGCCCTAGAGCTGCTGGGAACTGCCGCTCGAGAGATCTGTGGGCACAAATCATAAGGAGGATCACGTTATGTTCCGTAGATGTAGTAGGCCGTTTCAGAGCAGGCGGTAACTACCACAGACACAACATCTGGAGTGCTTTGGCGATGCGAAACACGTCCCGTGTGAGGGCAGCTGAGGCCGCCGTGCAAGCAACCGCGCGAGGAGATTGATCTCTGTGATTCCGAGTAGCGTGATTGTCTAATTAATTAGACAAATAAAGAACACTATAGTGCCGCTGTACATTCGAGATTCATCAAAAGTTAGTGTGTTCCGTGCAGTCTCACGGTTTAAAATTTACTGTCCCTTTTTCTTCTGCAAATAGACTTTTACAGGATACTTGCACCCAGACCTTCTGGAAAACTTGCTTATACCACTACTGCAGACCACCGGTGTGGACTTTGTCTACCAACAGGAGAATGCTCCACCCCACTTCCATCATGATGTTTGTGAGTTTTTAAACAGGAAATTGAGAAGCCGATGCATCAGTCACAGTGGGTTTGATGATTTTTGTCATGGCCTCCGCGCTCTCCTGGCCTAATCCTATGCGATTTTTTGTGTGGGGTTATGTGAAAGACTCAGTGTTTATTCCTACTCTGCCAACAAACGTATCAGAACTGCGAGCTCGCATCAACAGCGGTTTTGAACAGAGTGATACCCCGTGCCGACCGTGGAGAGAACTTGTTTCTCTATCTACTTGATATCTGTTGAATCAAGAGTGCACATATGGAGCACTTGTAGTACGTCAAAAATTTTTTTTCAGTTTTACTGTGTGTCCAAACCCTTGTGACAGTATGTCAAATAATGTTGCAGTAGCAAATCTACGAAATCGCTTCATCATTTATGATAACCATGAATTATGTGTTGGTTACTTGGTTGGGCCGTAATATAATTCAAGTTGTAACCTCGTCTGGGAACAATTTTGTTTAACGACTTTTAAAATGGTGCTGTGCATTTTGTTCGAATGTACACATACTAGTGCCATGTCATCATAAAATAAAATGCTTTCAACACTTTAACATCAACAAAAGTTCGTCCAAAATAATGAGTCTCCAGTTTCATTTTCAATAGTTGAATAGTTGGCCACATGCATTGTTCCTTGATTTTTGGAAGGCATTCCACGCAGTTTCACACGGTAACTCGATTCAGAGCTCCTAGCACATAACGCTCAACATGTCGTTCTGTAAGAGATTGCAATTTCATATGAACAAGTACCTTTGGGATTACCACAGCCGAGTAGTAAAGAGCTGTTATTGTCGATAAAACACACGATCCATTCACTTTAACGTGACCACCACCAATGACTGACGTCAAGATACAATAACCACTCACAATAGGCAGGTGGAAGCACTAGCAGAAGAGGGTGTATAAAAAGCAAGTCGAGATTGGGGGTGGGAGGGTGGGGGATATGGAAAACAGAGCAGTCGTTCTTGTAATGCAGAAACGGGGTGTTTTACCTGACGTTGGATCTTAGACCAAGGACTGACCATTTCCAAAAAGACAAATTTTGTAAACTCTTCTCTTGCAGCCATGGTTAAAGGATACTGTGCATGGCAGAATGGTGCTATCAACAGGCGCTGAGGCAACTGCAGTGCATGGGCCATAGATTACAGGTATCAATGACGGCTGCTGAGATTACAGGCGAATAGATATGGAACTGTTGAGAAACTGACAGCCCAGATGAGCCAAAGGCCAACCAACAGTGTATTCTCGACGACTGTTCGGCGAATGTTGCTACGTATGGCTTCCGCAATAGGCACCTGGTTCTTGCATCCACGCTGACCCCTGTTCGTTGGCGACGAAGCTTGGAATCTGCGAGCCAGTATCGCAACTCGACATCCATTGAGTAGCAACAGGTGGCCTTTTCAGATGAATCACGTTTTATGCTACATCTGACAGATGGCCTTTGGCGTGTAAGGCGTGAAACGTGTGAAAGCACTGTTCAACGTTCGAGAGAGCATTAGATTCTAGGGAATGTTATCACGGTGTTCCATGGGTGAACTCGTTATCGTGGACCTTGTCCACCCCTACATGCAGTTTGTTTTTCCGTGGTACGATGGATCTAAACACAGAAGAATCTGTGGCACCGCATTGATCGGGCTTTTCGCACCATAGAGCCTCAACCGTGAGACCTAGGACAGCTGACCATGGCACTGGAGTCGTCGTGGCTCCACATTCCTGTCGGTACCTCCCAGAACCTCACTGGCTTTTTTCCTGCGTGTCCAAATTGGAATATCTCTCTGTGATGACCCATAATTATCTACGATTGTTGATGGATCTTTCAACATCCATTACATTTGTTGATGTCATGATACGAGTCTTATAGAACGTTGGGAGAACGTATTGGTTTAATGGCTTAATGTAATTCATCAAATTCAACATTACGATTTGGTTCATTATCGCGAAACTGGTTGAACCTTGATTCCGTAATAAAAGAGAATTAGCAGCTACAAGCGGACCCTAAAATTTTTAGAATATTTTACGATAATTTTTACAAGTTTTTTTTTAACTAAGGAAACACCGCCTCCATCCCCCATGAACCGTGGACCTCGCTCGCAGTGGGGTGACTTGCATACCTCAGCGATACATACAGCTGTACCGTACGTACAACCACAACTGAAGAGTATCTGTTGAGAGGCCAGACAAACTTGTGGTCCCTGAAGAGGGGCAGCTGTCTTTTCATTAGTTGCAGGGGCAACAGTTGGGATGATAGATTGATCTGGCCTTGTAACATCATCCAAAACGGCCTTGCTGGTACCGCGAACATCTGAAAGCAAGGGGAAACTGCAGCTTAATTTTTCCCAAGGACATGCAGCTCTACTGTATGGTTAAATGATTAAATGATAATGGCATGCTCTTGGGTAAAATATTCCGGGAGTAAAATAGTCCCCCATTCAGATCTCCGGGTGGGGACTGCTCAGAAGGATATCCTCATCAGGAGAAAACAAAATTGGCATTCTATGGATCCCTTAATCGGACAGGTAGATTAGATAATTTGAAAAGGAAACAGATAGATTGAAATTAGGTAAAGTGGAAATTAGTGTCGTTTGGTGGCAGGAGGGACAGGACTTCTGGTCAGGGGAATACAGGGTTATAAATACATTTCAGTTGTGGGTTTACTAACCAATAACAAAACAGGAATGCAGGTAAGCTGCTACGAACAGCATAGTAAATGTATTATTATAGCCAAAATAAACACGTAGCCCACGCCTACCACAGTAATACTACATGGCAACTAGCTCCTCAGATGATAAAGAGATTGAAAAAATATATGATGAGATAAAAGAAATTATTCAGATAGTTAAAGGAGGCGAAAATTGAATTGTGATGGGACTGGAATTCGATAGCAGGAAAAGGAGAGAAGGAAAAATAGTAGGTGAATATGGACAGGGGGGAAAGGAATGAAAGACGAAGATGCCTGGTATAATTTTGCACTGGGTATAATTTAATGATAAATGGAGGTTGTATAAGCGGAATAGACGTGGAGACACCAGAAGGTTTCAGATTGATTATATAATGGCTAGGCAGAGATTCGGAACCAGAATTTAAATTGTTAGAAAAATGTGGACCCCCAACGCAAATCACTGGTTATGAACTGAGATTAAAACTGAATAAATTGGAAGAAGATGGAAAATTAAGGATAAGGGTGTTGGATAAGCTGAAACAACCACAGGGCGTTGAGAGATTCACAGGAAGCGTTAGACAAAGGTTAACTAGAACAGGGGAAAGGAAAACAGTAGGAGACGAATGGGTAGTTTTAATAGATGAAATAGTGAAGGCAGCAGAGGATCAAATAGATAAGAATACAACGTCTAATAGAAATCCCTGGATAACACGAGAGATATTGAATTTAACTGATGAATGCTAGAACTTTAAAAATGCAGCAAATGAAGCAGGCGAAAGGGAATAGAAACGTTTAAAAAATGAGGCCTGCTAAGCAGGAACGGCTAGAGGACAGATCTAAGAATTTAGAAACATATTTCACTAGGGGAAAGATAGATGTGCCTACAGGAAAATTGAACAAGCCTTTAGAGAAAAGAGAAGCAGCTATACGAATATCAAGACTCAGATGGTAAACCAGTCCTAAGCAAAGAAGGGAAAGCTGAAAGTGGGAAGGAGTATACAGAGTGCCTTTACAAGAAGATGAAAGCAATATTACAGAAAGAGAAGTGGGTGTAGATGAAGATGAGATGAGAGATATTATACTGCGAGAAGAATTTGACAAGATACTGATAGAACTACGTCGAAATAAGGCCCCGTGAGTAGAAGACATTCCGTCAGAACTACTGAAAGCCTTGGGAGAACCAGCCATGACAAAACTCTTACAGCTGCAGCTGGTGTGCAAGATGTATGAGGAAGGCTAAACACCCTCACACTTTAAGAAGAATGTGGTAATTCCAATTCCAAAGGAAGCAGTTACTGAGTGATGTGAAAATAACCGGACAATCAGTTTAATAAATCATGGTTGCAAAATACTAACACGATTTCCTTACAGAAGACTGGAAAAACTGCTAGAAGCCTACCTCGAGGAAGATCACGTTGAATTCCGGGGAAATGTGGGAACACGTGAGGCGATACTGACCAGGTTACGGGAAGGCAAACCTACGTTTGTAGCACTTGTAGACTTGGAGAAAGTTTTCGACAATGTTGACTGGAATACCTTCCTCGGAATTCTGAAGGTAGCAGGGGTAAAATACAGAGAGCGAAACACTACTTACAACTTGCACAGAAACCAGACGGCAGTTATAAGAATCGAGGCACATGAACGGGAGGCAGTGGTTGAAAAGTGGGAGAGACAGGGTTGTAGCCTATCCATGATGTTATTAAATACGTACGCTGTACGAGCAGTAAAGAAACGCAAAGAAAAATGTTGAGTAGGAATTAAATTTCAGGGAGAAGAAATCAAAACTTTGAGGATTACTGATGACATTGTAATTCTGTCAAAACAGCAAAGGACTTGGAAAGCAGTTGAACGGATTGGACGGTGTCTTGAAAGGAGAATATAAGATGAACATCAACAGCAATAAAACAAGGATAATGCAATGTAGTCGAATTAAATCAGGTGATGGTAAAGGAATTAGAATAGGAAAGAAGACATTTCAAGTAGATGAATTTTGCTATTTGGGCAGCAAAATAATTATTGATGGTCTGAGCAGAGGGAATATAAAATGTAGACTTGCAATGGCAATAAAAGCATTACTGAAGAAGAGAAATTTGTTAACATCAAATATAGATTTGAATGTTAATAAGTCTTTTCTGAAGGCATTTGTCGGTAGTGTAGTCATGTATGGAAGTGAAACATGGGGGATAAGCAGTTTAGATAAAAAGAGAATGGAAGCTTTCAACATGTGGTGCTACAAAACAATGTTGAAGATTAGACGGGTTGATCATGTAACTAATGAGGAAGTACTGAATAGAATTGGAGAGACAAGAAGCTTGTTGCACAACTTGGCCAAAATAAGAGATCGGTTGATAAGGCATATTCTTGGACATCAACGGATCACCAATTTAATACTGGAGTGGGGTGTGGATAGCAAAAATCGTAGAGGGAGACCAAGAGATGAATACAGTAAGCAGATTCAGAAAGATGTAGGTTGCGGTAGTTATTCGGAGATGAAGAGGCTGCACAGAATAGAGTGACACGGAGAACTGCATCAAACTAGTCTTCGGACTGAAAACCATAGCAACAACAACAACAACAACAACAACTGAGGGAAATTGGTTTGCCCTTCATTACAGAAGGTGAATCACATTTCAGGTACCTAAAATAACTGCATTTTCGCTTTCGACAGAAATTATTGTGTATTTTCCACTACTGGCCAGATTCGGCTGTTAACATTTTTAAAGCGGTAGTTGTCGAGCATGAGGACAGTAAACATCAGTTTGTCCAAGCACACCAATATGTGCCGGGAAAATATAGAACTTAGGCAAGTAAATTAAAGTTACAGTAGTTTGAAACTCAATACATGAGAATGGAAATATCGGAACAATGTATAGCCCTTTTTAGGAGAAACGAACAAGATTTCTTTGCGCCGGTTTGTGACGAGAGATGAAACTTGGGTGCACTACTATACCCCAGAGGAAAAAAAAACAGTCAAAGCAGTGGGAACATGCTGATTCTTCGCCACCAAAGAAAGCAAAGACAATTCCTCCGGCGGGAAAGGTAATGGCATCAGTGTTCTGGGATGCGAAGAGGTTCCTGTTTGTAGATTATCTCCCCACTGGGCATACAATTACTGGAGAATACTAGGCTAACCTCCTGGACAAATTGCAACAAAAGATACGCAAAAAAAGGCCAGGCTTAGCGAGGAAGAAAGTCATCTTCTATCATGACAATGCGCACCCGCACACATGTGCCGTCGCCATGGCCAAATTACACGAACTAAGGTATGAATTGTTACCACACCCGCCTTATTCACCTTATATGGCTCCGTCAGACTTCCATCTCTTCCCAAAACTGGAAATTTTTCTTGGTGGACGAAGATTCACTTCAAACGAAGAATTAATAGCCGGAGTTGACAACTATATTGCAGGCCTGGAGGAAACTCATTTTTGAGATTTGATCAAGGCACTGAAACATCGTTGAAGCAAGTGCATCATTCTACAAGGAGACTACATTGAAAAATAAAAAAAGTTTCAGTGATGTAAGTACTTTTTTTCTATTCCGTTCCGAGAACTTTTTGAATCACCCTCGTACTACACTCCTGCAAATTGAAATAAGAACACCGTGAATTCATTGTCCCAGGAAGGGGAAACTTTATTGACACATTCCTGGGGTCAGATACATCACATGATCACACTGGCAGAACCGCAGACACATAGACACAGGCAACAGAGCATGCACAATGTCGGCACTAGTACAGTGTATATCCACCTTTCGCAGCAATGCAGGCTGCTATTCTCCCATGGAGACGGTCGTAGAGATGCTGGATGTAGTCCTGTGGAACGGCTTGCCATGCCATTTCCACCTGGCGCCTCAGTTGGACCAGCGTTCGTGCTGGACGTGCAGACCACGTGAGACGACGCTTCATCCAGTCCCAAACATGCTCAATGGGGGACAGATCCGGAGATCTTGCTGGCCAGGGTAGTTGACTTACACCTTCTAGAGCACGTTGGGTGGCACGGGATACATGCGGACGTGCATTGTCCTGTTGGAACAGCAAGTTCCCTTGCCGGTCTAGGAATGGTAGAACGATGGGTTCGATGACGGTTTGGATGTACCGTGCACTATTCAGTGTCCCCTCGACGATCACCAGTGGTGTACGGCCAGTGTAGGAGATCGCTCCCCACACCATGATGCCGGGTGTTGGCCCTGTGTGCCTCGGTCGTATGCAGTCCTGATTGTGGCGCTCACCTGTACGGCGCCAAACACGCATACGACCATCATTGGCACCAAGGCAGAAGCGACTCTCATCGCTGACGACGACAAGTCTCCATTCGTCCCTCCATTCACGCCTGTCGCGACACCGCTGGAGGCGGGCTGCACGATGTTGGGGCGTGAGCGGAAGACGGCCTAACGGTGTGCGGGACCGTAGCCCAGCTTCTTGGAGACGGTTGCGAATGGTCCTCGCCGATACCCCAGGAGCAACAGTGTCCCTAATTTGCTGGGAAGTGGCGGTGCGGTCCCCTACGGCACTGCGTAGGATCCTACGGTCTTGGCGTGCATCCGTGCGTCGCTGCGGTCCGGTCCCAGGTCGACGGGCACGTGCACCTTCCGCCAGCCACTGGCGACAACATCGATGTACTGTGGAGACCTCACGCCCCACGTGTTGAGCAATTCGGCGGTACGTCCACCCGGCCTCCCGCATGCCCAGTATACGCCCTCGCTCAAAGTCCGTCAACTGCACATACGGTTCACGTCCACGCTGTCGCGGCATGCTACCAGTGTTAAAGACTGCGATGGAGCTCCGTATGCCACGGCAAACTGGCTGACACTGACGGCGGCGGTGCACAAATGCTGCGCAGCTAGCGCCATTCGACGGCCAACACCGCGGTTCCTGGTGTGTACGCTGTGCCGTGCGTGTGATCATTGCTTGTACAGCCCTCTCGCAGTGTCCGGAGCAAGTATGGTGGGTCTGACACACCGGTGTCAATGTGTTCTTTTTTCCATTTCCAGGAGTGTATTATATTAATGTAGTATGCGCTAAGTGGTGATAAAATTAAATATAACATACTGCAGCGAGTCTCGTTTGCCTCACTTATCCATCATCAAAACTTGATGGCATGTTTTATATCGAAGAATGTGTACGTGTTGCAAGTTACCATTCATTCTGGTGAAATATTAGTAATGAAGCCACAGACTTTAATTCAGTTTCTTACTTTCTACTAACGTCGGTGTTCCATAATTCTTTTAAGCTGCTGTGTTGATCCAAACACAAACCTTTTCACAAAATCTAGAACTGATGGCCGGTATTCAGAAAGCATTTCCATCATTTGAGTGAAGTGAAAGGTTTGTTTCTGATAATGACCTTAAGATATATATACGATAAATAGCAACGAATTAGTAATGTGTACACATATTTACAGGATCCACAGCCGCCAGATGGATGGGTGCACATCCGAGATGCCACTATGCATGGGCCCGACTGCGTACAGAATGACGAGTTTTTCTTCCATACTGGAGTGTCTGGATCTGAAGACTGCCTTTACCTTAACGTCTACACACCTGAGGTATCCTGTTTTCTTAGGTTACTGAGATATTTTTTCAGTCCTTGAAAGTTAAAACTATTCCTGAATCAGAAGTAAGTGTTAATACTAGTATACTTGTGTCACGTTTTTCTAAACTTCATAAAAATGTTTAAAATGTTTATCAAATATTTATTTTGCTGCTACACATGCAATTTCTACAGAGGGCGCTACATGCGCCCTGTGATTTTAATGTAGGCAGTAGCCTTATGTAGTTGCACATGAGTGTTCATACAGTTGTACAGTTTCTATACGAACACGTTCTTCTCTATTGTTGTAATATAAATCTTTTCAGCTGTCACCATCCAGTCCACTGCCAGTCATGTTTTGGGTTCATGGAGGAGGATTTTTCTATGGGGGTGGCTCAGTCTATGGACCGGACTTTCTCTTGGATCATGATGTAGTATTAGTAACCATCAATTACCGACTTGGAACGTTAGGTAAGATAAATTATACTTTTTTTTAACACAGTGAAAGTGATGTTGGTTAGTAATAGTCTCTTCCTCGTTTCTCTCCTTTATGCAATTAGAGAAAACAGACAGTTATTGTTCTGCCATACCAGTAAAGTAATTTCGTCAGAGTTTTGATGTAAAACGTTTTTATGTCATTACAAACGCCAAAGTGACAAATTACAACTAAGACGACGATACGTAATGCTGAGGAAGACCTTTGCGACACATTAACATGTTCAATCGTGCCAAGCTTCCATTCAGTACACACCAAAAGCAAGTTCACCCTGTACATTTACGTCTACAGTAGGATGGGCTATATCCAAGGAACCACGCTGTACATTACGGTAAAAACCAGCTAAGAATGCTGAACAAGCCAAAAGATGTATCGATTACAAACTGTTTTTTTTAATATTTGACTCTATTGTAGAGGGATAATCACACGTACAATTTGAGCTAGTCTATATTATTACAACTGTATATTTTCAGAAAAATAGACCACTTCCTCTCCAGAACATTATAAAATTATTTGCACAATCAATCTGCTTCTGTCGTGCTTTACTTGCCATATTAGAAACTTCATAGCGACTTTGAGTCCCGCTATAACACATAGATGTGTAGCACAGTATACAAGACACTTCCGGGAATTACAGATTCAGTATTCGATTTCTCTTTCGAATTTGAATTACAAGAAAAGATAATTCAAAATTACTTTTCTCAATTCTAAACGAGTTTCCCCTCCGTCTTCACCCATGAACTCCATTACTTTGATTCCACTGATAACGGCTGTAGTGCACAGTCGGCAGTGTGCGTGTATGTATGTATGTGTGTGTGTGTGTGTGTGTGTGTGTGTGTGTGTGTGTGTGTGTGTGTGTGTTTGCTTTTGTGTGCTTGAGGATGCATACTGCAGCATACCGATGGAACGTACCTATTATTTACTATCTACAAAAGAGGTAGTGTTTGGCTAAGATACTCCCGGTAGAAGGTGACATATAAAAACGTAGCTTCAAAACTCGGGGCAAAATTTCAACGATACCTGATAAACTTAGCGCTTCTTACGTAGAACATAGAATTCTGCTCTCGGCACCTCACTACCCCAGTCTTCATTTATTCCTTAATAGAGAATTCTGCGTAGCATCATTTCTGCTCAAATTTAGCTATGATATACAGATCTCTACAGTTGAATTAAGATACATAAATCGTCTGCTTTTCCACATGTGTACCAGGAAAACAGTAACGTATTTTATGCAGCTAGATGTTTGTAAGTATGTTAATCAGCATGCGAAAACTCATAGTCTACCGATAGTCTTTGAGCTTTCGTGAGGTTTGGAAAGCAGGAGAGAGATACATTTCGGCTGTGAATGCTGATAATGAGACGTGCCAGGGTAGACCAGGGTTCGAGTACCCGAGAAGCTAATGGGTTCGTATTCGAGCACGATGAGGCAAAAAAATTTTGTACTTTCATAAGACTTAATCCTTACATTACTTTTCATTGTCATTTCTGTTTCAGATCTACATAGCGGTTGACATATTTACTGGATTTTCCCCTGTATTGCACGTGATAAACTATACAAACTAAGTGTCATTTAACTTCCACATGAAAGTACTGGCAGGACTTACGGTGTAACTAAACCATCGAACTGTCACATTAAACGCGTGTCGGGAAGCTACATGATGTGCGGGGTCCCCTACGTAAGCTGTTCCTTCAGAAATCCGATTGACAGCAAAACACAATAGACTTTTTTTCTGACTTCATTTCTGTGTGCGTTTTGAAGAACACAGTGGCGATGTAATGTAATTAGCCGAGGAACCTTATGTAACTTAATATTAATAACCCTAAATCTCCACAATGAAAGCCTGCTACAGGTGTAAATGTCTACGTTCTTGAAACTTCCTGGCAGATTAAAACTGTGTGCCCGACCGAGACTCGAACTCATGACCTTTACCTTTCGCGGGCAAGTGCTCTACCATCTGAGCTACCGAAGCACGACTCACGCCCGGTACTCACAGCTTTACTTCTGCCAGTATCTCGTCTCCTATCTTCCAAACTTTACAGAAGCTCTCCTGCGAACCTTGCAGAACTGGCACTCCTGAAAGAAAGGATACTGCGGAGACATGGCTTAGCCACAGCCTGGGGGATGTTTCCAGAATGAGATTTTCACTCTGCAGCGGAGTGTGCGCTGCTATGAAACTTCCTGCCAGGAAGTTTCATATCAGCGCACACTCCGCTGCAGAGTGAAAATCTCATTCTGTCTACGTTCTTATCTGTCAGTCTTTTATCAATAGACGTGTGGATGTAATTAGAGCAAATAAATAATTACTTTCTTAAGTGTGTACATAAATATGCCGCCTTTGCAACGCTCCCGCAGGTTTTCTTAGCACCGAAGATGAAGCTGCTCCAGGAAATTTCGGACTTAAAGACCAGGTGGCGGCGCTGCGTTGGGTACAGGAGAACATCGCAGCGTTTGGCGGTGATCCGGGCAGAGTCACGATTTTCGGCGAAAGTGCGGGGGCGGCCTGCGTACACCTCCTCGCGCTGTCACCGCTCGCCAGAGGTATGGAGGCTGATGCTTTATCGATTCATTCATCGATTCACTAAAAGCTTTGTATATTCTCATTTATTCACCGTTCGTTTACTTTTACAAATACAGATCTACTGTAATGTGTACGTGAGCAGCATCGCTTCTATGTGTGTTAAATGCAACCGATGTCAAAATACAGTTTGATGCGTTTTCACTCAAGTTGCGGTATAATCTTTGATGTTGTTGTATCGGATCGGGTTATTTCATATTCTTTCCCAGAGTAAATTAGTGCTGAAAAACATGAATCGGATCAAACAGTATCGTACACCACAGCCGACCATTCAAAACGTTCAAGATATGCTTCCAAGTTTGCGTTATTAGCCCACTCTTTTGTTCGCTGTTCCCATTATTTTCGTCTAGTAGCTCGGACTGTAGTGTCGATTACATGACAGCGCACTTTCGATCACTATGGAGGAAAATTACCCGTCGGAGAGCTATCGAGAGGAAGTAGAATGAGAATCAGGACTGCGAAAACTAAAAGACAGCTTGTAAATGTAGCTCAGTAAGTAATAACACTTGACGTATTTTAGGAATGACCATTTTCAGTGAAATTTGTAATGTCGGCTTATTGATGTGTTATTCGTGTGGGAAATATTGCATAAATGCATGTTTATATGCTTTAATTGGCCTTTGCTCTTGTAGTTATAACGTGAGAAGACGAATTTTGTTTTAGGTGCTTCAACCAAGATCCACATCTCAGTAATCCTGAGTCGCCTTGTGGTCACAAATAAGCCAGATTTAAATGAGGAAGCATCACAGTATTCTACCCAGCGAAAGCAAAAATATAAAGCGTACAGCATACCTAATGAAGTGTAACAAGATCATCCACAGACTCAATTATATAAAAATAAAAATATGAAATTGAAATGAACGTTTTGAAATCATATTATGTGAAAACCTGATTGGATCAAAACGTATTTTGTTCAGTGTATTGGTTCAAAACGTATTAAGTGCAATTTAATAATTAAAATGATGCCTCAATCCATTGGGAAATGATTTCAATCATTACTAACCCTCGCACATAACCTAAATACCTGGATCATGTCGTCGACTATTTTGACATATTTCGTTTGGTTAGGAAGCGAAAGGTTTTTCTCGCTTTTTGTAAAATTATGATCTGCGCGCGTAGTACGATTTGTAACGATGCTCCTCATTTAGAGTACGAGCTGCACTCTGCGGTGTTATCGCGTTTAACAGTTACTTCCGAAACTCATTATTCATGCGCACGCACCATCACTAAAGTTATCTCTTGTAGGTACTGACGTGCGAGCCGCTTGAGGCCTAGCAAACCGCGCGACTTTGGAAAAAAAAAAAAGGTAGGCGTTGGGAGAAGGTGGCACAATACATGTGACCCATAATTCACTCGTTTACTAAAGAAAAAACTTTTGAGAACGCTATTAGCGAATTACAAAATGTCCCAGGAAAGGTAATAAATACTATCACTACTGTTTGGGGCATGTCTAGCACAAAAAATATCACAAATACACTATTGGCCATTAAAATTGCTACACCAAGAAGAAACACAGATGATAAACGGGTATTCATTGGACAAATATATTATACTAGAACTGACATGTGATTACATTTTCACGCAATTTGGGAGCATAGATCCTGAGAAATCAGTACCCAGAATAACCACCTCTGGCCGTAATAACGGCCTTGATACGCCTGGGAATTGAGTCAAACAGAGCTTGGATGGCGTGTACAGGTACAGCTGCCCATGCAGCTTCAACACGATATCACAGTTCATCTAGAGTAGTGACTGGCGTATTGTGACGAGCCAGTTGCTCGGCCACCATTGACCAGACGTTTTCAATTGGTCAAAGATCTGGAGAATGTGCTGGCCAGGGCAGCAGTCGAACATTTTCTGCATCCATAACGGCCCGTATAGGACCTGCAACATACGGTCGTGCATTATCCTGCGGAAATGTACGGTTTCGCAGGGATCGAGTGAAGGGTAGAGCCACGAGTCGTAACACATCTGAAATGTAACGTTCACTGTTCAAAGTGCCGTCAATGCGGACAAGAGGTGACCGACACGTGTAACCAATGGCACCCCATACAATCACGCCGGGTGATATGCCAGTATTGCGATGACGGATACATGCGTCCATTGTGCGTTCACTGCCATGTCGCCAAACACTGATGCGACCATCATAATGCTGTAAACAGAACCTGGATTCAACTGAAAAAATGATGTTTTGCTATTAGTGCACCCAGGATCGTAGTTGAGTACACCATCGCAGGCGCCCCTGTCTGTGTTGCAGTGTCAAGGGTAACCGCAGCCATGTTCTCCGAGCTGATAGTCCATGCTGCTGAAAACGACGTCGAACTGTTCGTGCATATGGTTGTTGTCCTGCAAACGTCACCATATGTTGACTCAATGATCGAGACGTGGCTGCACGATCCGTTACAGCCATTCGGATGAGATGCCTGTCATCTCGACTGCTAGTGATACGATGCCGTTGGGATCCAGCACGGCGTTCCGTATTACCCTCCTGAACCAACCGATTCCATATTCTGCTAACAGTCATTGGATCTCGACCAACGCGAGCAGTAAATGTCGCGATACGATAAACCGCAATCGCAATAGGCTACAATCCGACATTTATCAAAGTCGGAAACGTGATGGTATACATTTCTCCTCCTTACACGAGGCATCACAACAACGTTTCACCAGGCAACGCCGGTCCATTGCTGTTTGTGTATGAGAAATCGGTCGGAAACTTCCCTCATGTCAGCACGTTGTAGGTGTCGCCACCGGCGCCAACCTCGTGTGAATGCTCTGAAAAGCTAATCATTTGCATATCACAGCATATTCCTCCTGTCGGTTAAATTTCGCGTCTGTAGCACGTCATCTTCGTGGTGTAGCAATTTTAATGGCCAGTAGTGTACATTAAACGTATTCGCAGTTGCGAATATGGATAACCATCAGCTTCACAACGAAAGGACGACAGTTACCAGACAGACTGGAACCTAGATTTTCCGCTTATCTCCAGCGATCGCCTTACCAGTTTTTTTATTTTGTTCCTAATTGTTCGTTGTATTTGGTCGTAGCGGACGTCAGATGACACCCATTGAAGGTCGTTGTTGATGCATTCACTCAGTTTTATTATTACAGAGGACCATTCGACTATCCAAGCTCGTCATACGACCAGATCCAAACCTCCAGATGTGATCAACCATAGGTCTACAACCTGTACTCGTACATCCATTACGTATATTCTCGTACAAGAGAGACATTTTACTTCAAAGTCGCTGGCCCGGTATCGGCAGATAAATGCGATATGGCAGTGTCGGTATTATTTCGAAGAACGATACAAATTTCC
Source organism: Schistocerca nitens (assembly GCF_023898315.1). Classification (NCBI taxonomy): domain Eukaryota; kingdom Metazoa; phylum Arthropoda; class Insecta; order Orthoptera; family Acrididae; genus Schistocerca; species Schistocerca nitens. Next base: position 597,904,426 of record NC_064617.1, read on the forward strand.
TTCGGACCTTGATTCATGTCCGAAGTGACAGGTACTCCAGCGACTAAGCCGTTACAAAATACATGAAATGTATTCGCAGTTGCGAATTTGTCCTCCTGTACTTAATAGTATCAGCAGGAATCTTACATGCATTTGGTTTTCTAACGGACGCCTGACGAATAAACCGTGGCCCTTCTTCACATGCTCTTAGCATTGTAGGACCACTGTGTTGACGATATTTCTGTGCTTCAGTCCTCGAACGTGCTGCCTCTAGGTCAGTGGATATCTGAGGATACTGGCACCAGATGAATGAAGCCAGTGAAATCAAGTAGTACGCGACCTGTGACGGTTTATCTGTACATTTATTACTGCGCTCGCTGTGTGACCTGCAGCTTTACTCCTTCGTTTTCTACTACAACTATTATTACAAGATAAATTTTATATCTTCATGAAAGTGCAGAAGAGCACCTCTTTCCGGGTGCTGACAGGGCTACTAACTGAGTTCCTTGGCCATCGCTGATAGAGTTTCATATTGGCTGTACCAAACTTTTAAGATCTTAGTACTGTGGCTCTGAATTCGTTTCCTGTCTTTGTCATACCTACCCGATAAGGAGTCAACGCCGGTACAGTGCTTTAGGTTTTGTCATTTTACGGTCACATTTGTACTTTCCCAATGTCCTACCACCAAATCCAAGTCATTCATTTGGGTTCATAGTACCGGTTTTATCTACATACCATTTAATAATACGGCTTCTTAATATTACTTATGGACATCCAAACGATGTAACAGTCACATGAAGTTTACCACTTATCTTTTAATTTTTAATCTTTTGCTTCTCTTGGTTTTAGGTATTATCTCGTGTTTATCACATAAGGAGAGCTGCCATTCTGTATACGACGTGAGAATTAGTTTAAATCATTTTGTGTTGCCTAACAATTCTTCATCCTACGCCAAGACTTCCCTGTAGACAATAGCACACCAGAATGTCGTGTCACCGCCAGACACCACACTTGCTAGGTGGTAGCCTTTAAATCGGCCGCGGTCCGTTAGTATACGTCGGACCCGCGTGTCGCCACTATCAGTGACTGCAGACCGAGCGCCGCCACACGGCAGGTCTAGTCTAAAGAGACTTCCTAGCACTCATCCCACTTGTACAGCCGACTTTGCTAGCGATGGTTCACTGACTACAGACGCTCTCATTTGCAGAGACGACAGTTTAGCATAGCCTTCAGCTACGTCATTTGCTACGACCTAGCAAGGCGCCATATTCAGTTACTATTGATATTGATATTGTGAATCAAGTACCGTCAAGAGCGACGTTCATCATTAATGGATTAAAGTTAAGTATCCAACTAATTACGCCAGCTTTCTGAATTCTAATTCCTTGTCATGTTCCAGACCTCCCGTCAGTATAGTCCTCCTCTCCTCACGCCAGCCTGCGTGAGCTAAAACGCGTGCATTTCGGCCTCCTCTCATAACACGGTGTTGGCTCTGCTGCCAACACAACACAGAAAACAGTCGACAAATGCTGCTGACTTAATCTCAAAGATCATTCATGTACAGGGTGATTCTGTGATGTCACAAACTTTCAGTGGAAATGGAGAAGAGTACGCGTAACAATCTGAGGAGAGAGACCTTAGTCCGGAAACAACAAAGTCCAAAGTTATAAGCGAAAATCCTCCTAATACCTCTGAGAGTGCGATACACAAATCGGTAGGGGAGAGTCGGTTAAAAAAGGGTACTTAAGAAACAAAGTGGCATATGTAATGAACTATGTGTGCCAATCTGTTGAGTTTTTAGTGACTAATTGTCCAATCTGTCTACTTACAATTGGGCATAGGATTCTTAGAATTGGAGAAAAGTTCATTACAATAAATGCAAGCTGTATTATTATCTCCTCCTTCCTCTTCTGACGATGTGCTATACTCCCGTACTTTTCCAACTTTCTTTACTTCCTTCTATCCAACATTTCTGACTTCAGTAGGCCTAGAACTGTTAGAATGTGGCCCCATTTGAAGTTTTCTTTTGGGAGTCTTCCCCTTTTTCATAGAAGATTTTAATTCTTCCACATAAGGTAAACTTGTAAGAACAGCTGTCTTTCCTCTTCTTCTATTAGATTTTTGTTCCTTTCTTTCAGCTATCGGCACTGCTTTTATGTCCTTCGGAGTGACGTGGAAAGCTGAAGTTGAAGGCTTAAGCCTATCCGACTGGGAAGACCCTAGTGTGGTTGGAAAAGATGTTTATTTGTTTAATGACTCTGAAGTAGGTTCCGAAGGCGGGACATCACTTTTCTCCAACGGTGGGTCATTGTCTGTTGTTTCAGCAGGCCGATAGACCTAATCAGGGAAAATATTTGCATCCTGTGAAAAGATTCCAGTTCTACGGAATGCATTTATAGCAGTCTCAATAGAAGCACCTTTCATGAATGCTGTCCCATACAGACATGCAACTTGATTGATGGATATCACTCGTGCAGGATGACACTGAAGCCACTTCCGAACCTCTTAAGAGTAATAATTACTCAGTGGGACCATGAATGCAACATCCAGGGTCTGCATTCATGCTCAATACTCTTTGTGTGTGTTGAGTGACCATCCAAGAGCAGAACGGGTTTCTCTGCAGTTGGTTTAGAAAACTCAACAAATCGTTGAAACCATTTCAGGAAAATTTCTTTTTACATCCATCCGCTAGCAGATCGCAGGAGATCGTTGCGGAGGATTATCCAGCACTTCAAGCTTGGCTCTTCGTCTAGGGAACACAAACATTGTGGGCACATAAATTCCAAGGTACAGGGTACAGCAGTCACTAACACGCCTCTCTTCGCAGAAAACAAAACGCCAACTGGACGCTTTTCCCTCAAGGCAAACACCACCGATTGCTTATTAGGGACTGTTGTTATTCCTGTCTCATCCACATAATAGACTATCGGCAGCGAAGTTGTACCTATTATAAAGTTCTAACAGCAAAACAAAGAACTGCTTCACTACTGCACGGTTAAAGCCCACTGCTATGGCAAGAGATGTTGGCTCGGCAGAAAGCACGCTTATTTCCGGATTCCCCCTCAAATACGAATAGAATCAGCATTTACCTGCCATCTTCTTAGTCTTGCTGAAGTTATGCGGCAAGTTATTTTTCTCTGCCAGTTCGAAAGCAAAATTCCGCACCTCATCGATGGTCAATCCGCCGGCCGCGTTGGTCTAGCGGTTCTAGGCGCTCAGTCCGGAGCCGCGCGACTGCTACGGTCGCAGGTTCGAATCCTGCCTCGGGCATGGATGTGTGTGATGTCCTTAGGTTAGTTAGGTTTAAGTAGTTCTAAGTTCTAGGGGACTGATGACCATAGATGTTAAGTTCCATAGTGCTCAGAGCCATTTGAACCATTTTTGATGGTCAATCCAAACGATCTGCTTTCCATTAACAGGATATATTCAGCCAGTTTATTTTCCTGCTCCTGATTAAATACAGGTTTGTAGCTAAAACAACAACAACAACAATAATAATAATAATAATAATCACTGCAACGGTTTAATTAATTTCTTCTAAAATGGTATATGGGCCTACCTTTCTTTGTAACATCCTCTAAACACATTCCATTCTGGGCCATTTTTATACGTGCTTCCAGGACACTCTGAGGAACCCCAAAGGACTTTGATGCTTTCAAATAGCCCATTGTTTGGGCCAAAACTGCCGCTACATCTTCTTTCACACTCTCTTGACTCCATGACTGTCTGCCAGTTTTCCTTTTATAAGCCGCCATAATTATGGCATAATTGAAGTTAGATCATGTGAATAATAATAATAATAATAATAATAATAATAATAATAATAATAATAATAGTAACAATAACAATAATAATAATAATAAATTTTGTAATATAACAAACTAAAACAATTTGAAAATCGCAAACGGCGATTTTTAAATCAGTTCGATAAAACGGGGTACTACCCTGTTTTATCAAACTTAGTGGAACCCTATTTTGTCCGACAACGCTATATTAAGAACAAGTTGATTTCAATAGCCCTTGAGCGGGACAAACATTTTGAAACACTCAACGATCTGTAGTGCAGACAACGTTTAACTTATATCATACTTACTTTACAGTCTCCAAAATAGTGTCTTGCAAATATAAACGCACAATTCACAGTCGAATATTACAACACATCACTATAAAAGTATATTTTTCTACCGAGAGAACTCACGGTTGCTTTCAACGGACTGCAGCTACTCTAAGAATGAAGGTCATCGAGTGGGAAAGAGGTTACTACGTTTACCGGGAGATGGCAGGACATATCAGACGAGAAAAGTGTGATACCCTGTTTCATCAGACTACCCTGTTTTATCAGACTCTCCCCTACTGTTGTTAATAAGATTGTTTCTGGAACATAGCCTACTTGTTATTTGTCAGTCGGTGTGGTTCCAACATGATGGAGCCACACCTTATTTTCGACTGTGGTTTCGTGAACACCTGGATCAGTGGATAGGAAGAGGAGTTGTGTCTCGTGGTCAGCACGTTCGTCTGATCTCACTCCACTTGATTTCATCTTGTGGTGACATGTAAAAAGTCTTGTGTACGAGACGCCTGTCGAGGCTAAAGAGGATATCCTGGCAAGAATTCTCGCTGCCGACACTGGGGATATTAGAATGAGTTTGACAGAACTTTGTGCTACGATGCTAAGCTTGTATTGATGATGGGGGACGCCATTTTGAGCAACTGTTGTATATATAGCAGAGTGTGAAACTTGAACAGGTAAATGGAATTCATTATGACTGTAGCGTAGGCTTAGGATTTTCGAACTCTCTGATATAGAGCCCCTTGTACCGCTGCTAGTCCCTCTACAAAGTAAATTATATGAGGGCACTGGGAAGAATTCAGCAGGAAGCCTGTACGTCACGCTCAGGATGCAGAAGTTGTGGCCTTTACTTTGAGTGCAGCGTGATACTAAGGCGGAACTTGAGTAGAATCCCGCTTATACGTTTTACCGAGCGAGGTGGTGCAGTGGTTAGACACTGGACTCGCATTCGGGAGGACGACGGTTCAATCCCGTCTCCAGCCATCCTGATTTAGGTTTTCCGTGATTTCCGTAAATCGTTTCAGGCAAATGCCGGGATGGTTCCTTTCAAAGGGCACGGCCGATTTCCTTCCCCATCCTTCCCTAACCCGAGCTAGCGCTCCGTCTCTAATGACCTCGTTGTCGACGGGACGTTAAACAACTCTAACCTAACAACCTTATACGTTTTGACACTGTCATTCCCAGTCAAGGGTCCCTTGCACCAAATTGATACACTTATCCTTCTCCATCATCCCTGAAAGTTTGTAACATCATCATGTAATTACCTCGTACACTACTGGCCATTCAAATTGCTACACCTCGAAGATGACGTGCTTTTTTTTTTTTTTTTTTTTTTTTTGTCATCAGTCTAATGAGTGGTTTGATGCGGCCCGCCACGAATTCCTTTCCTGTGCTAACCTCTTCATCTCAGAGTAGCACTTGCAACCTACATCCTCAATTATTTGCTTGACGTATTCCAATCTCTGTCTTCCTCTACAGTTTTTGCCCTCTACAGCTCCCTCTAGGACCATGGAAGTCATTCCCTCATGCCTTAACGGATGTCCTATCATCCTGTCCCTTCTCCTTATCAGTGTTTTCCACATACTCCTTTCCTCTCCGATTCTGCGTAGAACCTCCTCATTCCTTACCTTATCAGTCCACCTAATTTTCAACATTCGTCTATAGCACCACATCTCAAATGCTTCGACTCTCTTCTCTTCCGGTTTTCCCACAGTCCATGTTACACTACCATACAATGTTGTACTCCAGACGTACATCCTCAGAAATTTCTTCCTCAAATTAAGGCCGGTATTTGATATTAGTAGACTTCTCTTAGCCAGAAATGCCTTTTTTGCCATAGCGAGTCTGCTTTTGATGTCCTACTTGCTCCGTCCGTCATTGGTTATTTTACTGCCTAGGTAGCAGAATTCCTTAACTTCATTGACTTCGTGACCATCAATCCTGATGTTAAGTTTCTCGCTGTTCTCATTTCTACTACTCATTACCTTCGTCTTTCTCCGATTTACTCTCAAACCATACTGTGTACTCATTAGACTGTTCATTCCGTTCAGCAGATCATTTAATTCTTCTTCACTTTCACTCAAGATAGCAATGTCATCAGCGAATCGTATCATTGATATCCTTTCACCTTGTATTTTAATTCCACTCGTGAACCTTTCTTTTATTTCCATCATTGCTTCCTCGATGTACAGATTGAAGAGTAGGGGTGAAAGGATACAGCCTTGTCTTACACCCTTCTTAATACGAGCACTTCGTTGTTGATCGTCCACTCTTATTATTCCCTCTTGGTTGTTGTACATATTGTGTATGACCCGTCTCTCCCTATAGCTTACCCCTACTTTTTTCAGAATCTCGAACAGCTTGCACCATTTTATATTGTCGAACACTTTTTCCAGGTCCACAAATCCTATGAAATTGACTTGATTTTTCTTTAGCCTTGCTTCCATTATTAGCCGTAACGTCAGAATTGCCTCTCTCGTCCCTTTACTTTTCCTAAAGCCAAACTGATCGTCACCTAGCGCATTTTCAATTTTCTTTTCCATTCTTCTGTATATTATTCTTGTAAGCAGCTTCGATGCATGAGCTGTTACGCTGGTTGTGCGATAATTCTCGCACTTGTCAGCTCTTGCCGTCTTCGGAATTGTGTGGATGATGCTTTTCCGATAGTCAGATGGTATATCGCCAGACTCATATTCTACACACCAACTTGAATAGTCGTTTTGTTGCCACTTCCCCCAATAATTTTAGAAATTCTGATAGAATGTTATCTATCCCTTCTGCCTTATTTGCCGTAAGTCCTCCAAACCTCTTTTAAATTCCGATTCTAATACTGCATCCCCTATCTCTTCTAAATCGACTCCTGTTTCTTCTTCTATCACATCAGACAAATCTTCACCCTCATACAGGCTTTCAATGTATTCTTTCCACCTATCTGCTCTCTCCTCTGCATTTAACAGCGGAATTCCCGTTGCACTCTTAATGTTACCACCGTTGCTTTTAATGTCACCAAAGGTTGTTTTGACTTTCCTGTATACTGAGTCTGTGCTTCCGACAATCATATCTTTTTGGATGTCTTCACATTTTTCCTGCAGCCATTTCGTCTTAGCTTCCCTGCACTTCCCATTTCTTTCATTCCTCAGCGACTTGTATTTCTGTATTCCTGATTTCCCTGGGACATGTTTGTACTTCCTCCTTTCATCAATTAACTGAAGTATTTCTTCTGTTACCCATGGTTTCTTCGCAGCTACCTTCTTTGTACCTATGTTTACCGTCCCAACTTCTGTGATGGCCCTTTTAGAGATTTCCATTCCTCTTCAACTGTACTGCCTACTGCGCTATTCCTTATTGCTGTATCTATAGCATTAGAGAACTTCAAACGTATCTCGTCAAAAAAATGGTTCAAATGGCTCTGAGCACTATGGGACTTAACATCTGTGGTCATCAGTCCCCTAGAACTTAGAACTACTTAAACCTAACTAACCTAAGGACATCACAAACATCCATGCCCGAGGCAGGATTCTAACCTGCGACCGTAGCAGTCGCGCGGTTCCGGACTGAACGCCTAGAATCTCTAGACCACCGCGGCCGGTAAACGTATCTCGTCATTCCTTATTACTTCCGTATCCCACTTCTTTGTGTATTGATTCTTCCTGAATAATGTCTTGAACTTCAGCCTACTCTTCATCACTACTATATTGTGATCTGAGTCTATATCTGCTCCTGGGTACGCCTTACAATCCAGTATCTGATTTCGGAATCTCTGTCTGACCATGATGTAATCTAATTGAAATCTTCCCGTATCTCCCGGCCTTTTCCAAGTATACCTCCTCCTCTTGTGATTCTTGAACAGGGTATTCGCTATTACTAGCTGAAAATTGTTACAGAACTCAGTCTTTCTCCTCTTTCATTCCTTGTCCCAAGCCCATATTCTCCTGTAACCTTTTCTTCTACTCCTTTCCCTACAACTGCATTCCAGTCGCCCATGACTATTAGATTTTCGTTCCCGTTTATATACTGCATTACCCTTTCAATATCCTCATACACTTTCTCTATCTGTTCATCTTCAGCTTGCGACGTCGGCATGTATACCTGAACTATCGTTGTCGGTGTTGGTCTGCTGTCGATTCTGATTAGAACAACCTGGTCACTGAACTGTTCACAGTAACACACCCTCTGCCCTACGTTCCTATTCATAACGAATCCTACACCTGTTATACCATTTTCTGCTGCTGTTGATATTACCCGATACTCATCTGACCAGAAATCCTTGTCTTCCTTCCACTTCACTTCACTGACCCCTACTATATCTAGATTGAGCCTTTGCATTTCCATTTTCATATTTTCTAGTTTCCCTAGCACGTTCAAGCTTCTGACATTCCACGCCCCGACTCTTAGAACGTTATCCTTTCGTTGATTATTCAATCTTTTCTTATGGTAACCTCCCCCTGGGCAGTCCCCTCCCGGAGAACCGAATGGGTGACTATTCCGGAATCTTTTGCCAATGGAGAGATAATCACGACACTTCTTCAAATACAGGCCACATGTCCTGTGGATACACGTTACGTGTTACGTGCTACAGACGCGATATTTAACCAACACGAAGAAGATGCTGTGATATGCAAATGATTAGCTTTTCAGAGTATTCACACAAGGTTGGCGCCGGTTGCAACACCTACAACGTGCTGACATGAGGAAAGTTTCCAACCGATTTCTCATACACAAACAGCAGTTGACCGGCGTTGCCTGGTGAAACGTTGTTGTGATGCCTCGTGTAAGGAGGAGAAATGTCTACCATCACGTTTCCGACTTTGATAAATGTCGGATTGTAGCCTATTGCGATTGCGGTTTATCGTAACGCGACACTGCTGCTCGCGTTGGTCGAGATCCAATGACTTTTAGCAGAGTGTGGAATCGGTGGGTTCAGGAGGGTAATACGGAACGCCATGCTGGATCCCAACGGCCTCGTATCACTAGCAGTCGAGATGACAGGCATCTTATCTGCCTGGCTGTAACAGGTCATGCAGCCACGTCTCGATCCTTGAGTCAACAGATAGGGACGTTTGCAAGACAACAACCATCTGCACGAACAGTTCGACGACGTTTGCAGCAGCATGGACTATCAGCTCGGAGACCATGGCTGCGGGTACCCTCGACGCTGCATCACAGACAGGAGCGCCTGCGATGGTGTACTCAACGACGAACCTGGGTGCACGAATGGCAAAACATCATTTTTTCGGATGAATCCAGGTTATGTTTACAGCATCATGATGGTCGCATCAGTGTTTGGTGTCATCGCGGTGAACGCACATTTGAACCGTGTATTTTTCATCGCCATACTGTCGTATCACCTGGCATGATGGTATAGGGAGCCATTGGTTACACATCTCGGTCACCTCTTGTCCGCGTTGACGGCACTTTGAACAGTGAACGTTACATTTCAGATGTGTTACGACTCGTGGCTCTACCCTTTATTCGATCCCTGCGAAACCCTACATTTCAGTAGGATAATGCACGATTGCATGTTGCAGATACTGTACGGGCCTTTCTGGATACAGAAAATGTTCGACTGCTGCCCTGGCCAGCACATTCTCCAGATCTCTGATCAACTGAAAACGCTTGTTCAATGGTGGCCGAGCAACTGGTTCGTCACAATACGCCAGTCACTACTCTAGACGAACTGTGGTATCGTGTTGAAGCTGCATGGGCAGCTGTACCTGTACACGCCATCCAAGCTGTGTTTGACTCAATGCCCAGGCGTATCAAGTCCGTTATTACGGCCAGAGGTGGTTGTTCTGGGTACTGATTTCTCAGGATCTATGCACCCGAATTGCGCGAAAATGTAATCACATGTCAGTTCTAGTATAATATATTTGTCCAATGAATACCCATTTATCATCTACATTTCTTCTTGGTGTAGCAATTTTAATGGCCAGTAGTGTATATTGAGAATATTAGCGTCACAATGCTCAGAGTTCTTCATTACGATGGACGCAAATGAATGTAATTCTAGTCACTTTATTCAAATCCAGTACCTCTTAAGCACCAACATAAATTTGACAAGCTTTTACGATTCTGGTAGATAAGATGTAATGAAAATGGAGAAGGGGAAGGGTTAGGGAAGGGAGTGTCGATGAAGAACGGATGTCGTCGTAGAGAGACTACCATTCCATTTTTGGCGACTTCCATTCAGTTGCCAGTGATATCTGTGTGTAATTTTTCTTGAGGGTCGCAAAAACTAAAAGTTTGATACAGATGTAGCTATTAACGTTGTTGACCATTGTGTCATTGATACCAGCTAAAGGCAACTGGGAATTGTGGTGTACAAAGTTTTCGACAGTCTCACTACGGATTTAACTGTCTTATTTTTACCGAGGGCAGTAGCTCGGTGGTAAGAAGTATTTGTGGTCAACAGGATCATAAACCAAAACTCATCCCACCATCCACATTCAGAATTTCTTTAGTTTCCCTAGTTCATTTAAGGCAATTGCTGAAATGCTTCTTTCAAAAAGGAAACCCAGCTAACTTTCCCAATCTAAGTTTGTGTTTCGTCTGTTATGAATCTACAGTAAACCAGGTGTTAAATCTCAATCTTCCTTACTTCATTCTTCAAAGCTCGTAATTAAAACTGCAGCACAAGGAAGGATAGCCTATAACTAAAACCTTACAAATGTCTCTGTGGTCCTGGCTTCCTTAGCTGGGGTAGTACACTTTGTAGCAAAAACTCCGCAAAGAGATGTATTTTGAACCAATGTTATTAAAGTGCTACAGGTTTAGTGACTTGTAGCCAAATCATTAGGTGCATGCATGTCCGAAGGAACAGGTACTGCAGCACCGCACGACATAGCTAAGAAGTCTGAGGCGCCTTGCCACGGTCCGTGTGGCTTCCCCTGTCGGAGGATCGAGTCCTCTGTCAGGCATGGCTGTGCGTGTTGTCCTTAGCGTAAGGCAGTTTAAGTTAGATTAAGTAGTCTGTAAGCCTAGGGAATGATGACCTCATCAGTTTGGTCCCATAGAAACCTACAACAAAATTTCCAAAATGTCAGGTACTGCAGCGATTACAGCCATTAAGAAATACAGGAAATGTATTTGCAGTTGCGAATATGAACTACCATCAGCTGTGTATTGAAATGACACAATGAAAATTTGTGAAGGACCAGGATTCGAACACTTTATGCGAGCGGTCGCCTTAACCACTTCTGCCAGACCCAAACTCCCATATGTTGTGGTCCATGTTGCTCAACCTGCATGTAATGTATATTCCTGTCCAAGAAGGACGTATTTTTTGAGAGTACATCTAGAAAGAAACACTGCATCATACTTCTTAATATCACAGGCACTGCTATTTCATATTTATTTGCCAATACCAGGTCCTCAACTCTAAACAAATATGTCTTTTCTAGAAGAGAATATACGTAACGTACTAGTGCACGTTGTGATTCAGGGACCACAGCATGCGGAAGTTCGGATCTGGTCGTGATTCCTGTACAGACAGCCGAAGCGGTAAAAATGGCGACCGCTCATGAAATGTGGAAAATCTGGGTTTGAGTCCCAGTACAGCAAAAACTTTCGCTGTTGTCATTCCAGTACACGGTCGATGGTGGTTCAATATTCTCAATTGCAAATACATTTCCTGCAACACCCAGGTAAGTCCCAGCAACGACTGGCAGCACTGCCTTTGATGTTTATACATACCAGACTATGTGGCTACAACTCACATAAGCTGTAGTACCTTAACAAAATTGGTTCAAAATGCAGCCTTTTGCGGAGTTCTCACTACAAAATGAACTAAAATAAGAATGCAAATGCAGCATAGTAGGAGGAATACATTACATTTGTAGGTGATTTAGGATTATATGGAGTACAAAGCTTAGCACACAGAGATCCCACCTGCGACAGCAGCCTAACCTCTAATCTGGCTGGTCATTGAGTCGAACTGAGGCTTGGATGACTGATACGGCTAAATCATTTCATGCTGTTTCAAATCTATCACAGTTCGCCAGTCTTAGTGGCTGGTGAGTGTTGGCGAACCAGTCTCTTGGCAAACCATGGCCAGCTGTTTTCAGAGGTTGACAAATATGGAGAACATTTTAATACTCTCTGTATGGAGGTAGTTCAATACAGCACAGGCAACATGTCACCTTGCGTTATCTTGTTGAATGGTAATGTCGCAGAGATTTGAAAGACAAGCACAGCCACAGGCCATAACACACCAGAAGTGCAGCGGTTAATGAATCAGTGGCTATGTTAACCCCCCTCAGGAGACACCGCCTTAACGAAACACTGTCTGTGTGGGCGAGGGGGTTTGTGTGATCCAATACAGTGGAGCGCTATGCCGGCGGTGGTGCAACTACCAGCAGGGCCTCCCAAGCCAGACAGGTCTCTGTAGAGGATCCAGACACAGTGTGTCTCACAACGTCCCGGCTAGTGTCCTGTCCTGTCCTATCCTATTCTGTTCTGTCCCATCCTATACACTCCCTTTCTTTCCTATTTCTCCCTGTGATTGAGTGGCAGCAGACACAGTCCCCTAATGTGGACAGCGTAAGATCCTTGGAAACCAGGACAACGTTGATGCACCTAGGCCTTACTGCGAAGGGATGGATAGCGTTCTGTAGTCGTGGTGAACACAAGCTATCTAAGGGGTAAGGCCCTGAAATAAAACCTTGGCAAGTGTCCAGGCCATTAGGTGGCAGCCCCACCAGGACACTCGGGGGCTGTGGGATGATAACCCGCACCACCATAAAATACATATCACAGAAACTAAAAGGAGAAACAGCCAGATGGATATTAAGGATATCTTTGGCCTGAAAAGGAAAACCCGTATTGGTTTTTGGAATGTAAGGACGTTGAGAGAGGCAGGGAGGCTAAGACAGGTCGAAAAAGAGATGGAGAGCTATCGACTCGATATATTAGGACTAAGTGAAATAAGGTGGCCAGAATCTGGGGAATTGCAAACACAAAATGGTGGAGTGTTGTTGTATGCAGGTCAGACAGTTGAGGACGCGATGCATAGGAGTGGTGCAGGGCTCTTACCATCTAAAAGCAGCAAGAAGAGCTTACTGGAGTGGAAACCAGTCTCAGAACGGATAATAACCGCATGATTTAAAACAAATGTGCGATATGTCACTGTAATTCAATGCTATGCACCTACTGAAATAGCTAAAGGAGAATTAAAAGATGCATTTTATACAGAGCTTAACGGAGTCCTTAGACAAACAAATTCTAGGGACATAAAATTTTTAATGGGTGACTTGAACGCAAAAGTTGGTTCAGAAAATGAAGGGCTTGAACATATCATGGGCGTGCATGGCGTGGGGATCAGAAATGTAAATGGTGAACTGTTGATAAACACATGCGCTGAACATGACCTAGTCATTGGAGGCACATTGTTTCCACATCGTAACTGCCATAAGATAACATGGGTTTCTCCAGATCACATTACCGAAAATCAAATAGACCACATAGTCATAAGCCGCAAGTTCCGACACTCTTTGTTGGATGTCAGAAATAGAAGAGGAGCAGGCGTTGGAAGTGACCACCGCCTAGTTTTGGCGGAATTCAGACTGAAGATAGTGGCAAATAGAACCAAGTTCAATCACAGGTGCAAGAAAATAGATGTGACAAGGTTAAAATAACAACAGATCAAAGAAACATTTGCCCTTCAACTACAAAACAGATTCCAGGTCCTCTCTGAAGAAAACTTTATGGAAGTTTTGGCAAAAAAATCAAAGACAGTTATTTAGATGTGGGAGAAAAAGTTTTAGGATGTAAGGCACATCAAAGGAAGGAATGGATCTCCGATGCTACACGGAATGAAATCAGCCACAGGAAAGAACTAAAACTTAAGTTAAATTTTTGTAAGACAAGAGCGCAAAGAGCGAAGCGCATAAAGAATACACGGAGGAGAACAAAAAAGTGAAAATATGGCTACGTCGAGATAGAAGGAAATGGATAGATGAGCAAGCAAAATTAGCAGAAGAGGCAGCAAGACAAGGAAATATGAAAGAACTCTACAATATTACCAAACGGTTGTCAATGAAGAACTTCAGACATGAAGGACCAGTTAAGAACTAGGATGGGGTGATGCTTACAACTCAACAGGTACAGCTACAGAGATGGGAGGAGCACTTCAAGGAACTGTTAAATTGTGAAGACAACCAAGAGGAACAGGTAAGAAACGTTCCAGAGGAAGTCGAAGAAGATCATGATATTAATTTGCAGTGCTCCACAATGGACGAAATTAGGATTGCCTTGAGAACACTAAAAAATGCAAAGGCTCCAGGCCTAGACAACATAGCACCGGAAATCTTAAAAGCCGATGTTGAAAGTACTGTTAAAATGCTACATCCTTTGCTGAAGCGTATTTGGCTTGAAGAGAAATCTCCAAAGGAGTGGAAAAATGGTTTGTTGGTAAAGCTCCCAAAAACAGGGAAATTTGTCAGACTGTAACAACTGGCGTGGTATTACATTGTTGTCAGTGCCCAGTAAGGTCCTCACCAGAATTATTTTAGACAGAATTAGTTTCATTAGCTCAAAAGCTGACTGATATGCAGGATAAATTAAACTTGCTGAAAGTAGAAGCAGGGACTGCTGGCATCAGGATAAATACAGGCAAAACAAGGGAAATGAGAGTAAATGCAGGGAACATGGAGGTGCCGCTGTTAATAGGTGAGCAGCGGGTGGAGACTGTCAACTAATTCCTGTATCTGGGTAGTACAGTGATGGAAGATGGTGGAGCTGGAGATGATGTGGAAAACCGCATTAAAAAGGCAAATGCTGCCTGCATACAATTGTATCCAATATTGAAAAATAGAAATATCACGTACAAAACAAAAATCCGTATTTTTAATACAAATTTGAAGGCTGTCCTTCTGTACGCCAGTGAAAGCTGGAAAATGGATAAAAAGATAACATCCCAGTTACAAAGCTTCATAAATAGATGTCTTCGACGCACCATGTATATCTGGTGGCCAGAAAAAGTATTTAATGAGGAGCTCTGGCGAATAACAAACCAGGTACCTATAGAAGACCAGATACGAGAGAGAAAGTGGGGTTGGTTGGGGCACACCTTGAGAAAAGCAGATGGAGCCATCGAGAAAAAAGCATTGGAATGGAATCCCCAGGGAACAAGGAAGAGAGGAAGACCAAGGGGCACATGGAAGAGGACAGTGTAAGGGGAAGCAAAAAGACTTGGCAAGACCTGGGCAGAATTGAGGGAAATGGCCAAAGACAGAGACAGATGGCGAGTTCTCCTGGATGCCCTATGCCCCTATAGGGGCCAAAGGAATTAAGTCAAGTAGGTCAAGGCTATGCTAACCAGTAGTGATCGTCTCGTGTACCCAATAGCACCCCACCACACCACATCGCTTGATGCTGCGCCCACGTGACGGTACCACAGGAAGCCTGGGAGTCTTTATCTTTAGAACCTTCAGACGCAGGTCGACTGAAGAATTAGGACGCATGTGGAACGACGACTTGATGCCACTCTTGCCGGCCGAAGTGGCCGTGCGGTTAAAGGCGCTGCAGTCTGGAACCGCAAGACCGCTACGGTCGCAGGTTCGAATCCTGCCTTGGGCATGGATGTTTGTGATGTCCTTAGGTTAGTTAGGTTTAACTAGTTCTAAGTTCTAGGGGACTACTGACCTTAGCAGTTGAGTCCCATAGTGCTCAGAGCCATTTGAACCATTTGATGCCACTCTTACAGTTAATGACGTTATGGGGAGCATCACTGTAGGCATGCTTACCTCTGCTGCCGCATCAAAGGAAGCTGCCACAATCGTCTGAGTACTAAAGTTCCTCATGGCTCCAGACATCTCCCCACTCTGTGTTTCTGTTCGTGTCACTGCCATTTTCTGACTCAAAGTCTACGATTTGGTTGTACAATCCTGCATGACCGAATGAAGGATATGTCTTTCCTCTCGGGCGCTAGTCACGTGGGGCTGTTGAAGTCCTGCGTGTCATTGAGTATATGCCACACGAATTCATCTAGCCGATATACGCATGGCAGTAATGGGATCATGAGCAATGCAATATCGCGGAACGAAAAACCCCACACATCCAGTAGGCCACAATTCACCCATTGTCAGATTTTGGATCATGCTGGTAGGCACAAGGCATTATACGATATCCTCAAAAATTTCTGAATGACAAAATTTACAACGTAATCTTTCCTAATGCACAGAATTTAGACGGCGTTACTATTACACAACTTGTACAGTTGTACTGAAAACGTAATTATATGGGGACCCAGCTTGTAGTATATTTCACTTCAGTTTGGCCCTTGTTGGGTTCCAAATGGATAGCGATACAATTGCTGCGGCTAGCAGTATATATTTCCTGACGCTTTTGTAGATTAGGCTACGAGAGGTATACCTCACTGAACCAGGTCTCTTCCACCGCGTCATAATGGAGAGCGGCTCCGCCCTGACGCCCTGGACGTTGGCACGCAATGGGGAGTCAGCAGCGAGGGCGCGGCAGGTGGCGGCCTCCCTGGGCTGCCCCACACAGCCCCACGCCGCCATGGTCGACTGTCTGCGCGGTGTCGACGACCACAAGCTGCTGCTCGCCGGGAACATAATTAAGGTTAGTCTTACACCTGAATGAGATTTTCATTCTGCAGAGGTGTGTGGTGTGAAACTCCCTGGAAGACTGCAACAGTGCGCCAGACCAAGACTTGGGACTCCGAAATGTTGCCCTTCGCGGGCAAACTCTCCGCCGACTGAGCTACCCGTCCTCATAGCTCACTCCACCAGTACGGCATCTCCTACCTTCGAAAATTCACAGATGCTCTCCTGGGAATCTTGGAAGACTAGCATTGCTGGAAGAAAGGATATTCGGAGACATGGCTTAGCCACATCTCGGTGATGTTTTCAGTATGAGCTCATGCGCTGAATCGTGCTTCGGTAACTCAGTCGGTAGTGCACTTGCCAGCAAATCGCAAATGTCCTGAGGTCGAGTCTCAGTCTGACACACAGTTTTAATCTGCTAGGAAGTTTCAGTCTTATTCTCGATGATATTCGCTGCAATAGCCAGAAGATTCTCCAGGTTTTGTAGTGAAATGGGGAATGAAAAGTCAGAAATTTATCACATCCGCAATAAACAAGCGTTAGCGAAAGTAGTTGACAGGGATTCCGCATATATGGGCAAAATAACGACCTTTTTTCATTAACACAAAGTGTGCCGCGTTTCCGACCCTGTTGTAGGTCGAGCACCAACTCCTTTTGGGCCTAATTTTATTTAACCTCATAACCATATTCCAGTTGACTTTTTTTATATACGGTACATCACCGATAAAAATTTTTCGAACGGCCCTGACAATAACTACACACTTTTATTGAACAAGGAAACACATCACGCAAACTTTTTTTTTTTTTTTTTTTGCTGCAGTCCAACGTCCAACACTTCTGTAAATTATTGACCTAGCTGTGAAGTTCACAGTATGTAAGTAAAGTGAAGTGACTGACTTGGACAAATTGTATTCTTCCCTTCCTCTCATTTCTATTGGCATACCGTCTGCACATTTTAGAACCATGTTTGAGATTATTGTCGTTCTGCAGAACAAACCTACGCCTCTTTCCAGATGTAACTTCGTTATTGATCAGTACCCTGTGATATCCTCCCTTCTTTGATGTTCCATTAATTCTCCCTAGGTCACCGACTTCATTACCCTGAAAACATACCCACACCACGACCGACCCTCCACCATGCTTCACTGTTGTCTTCACACACTGACTCTTCAAACATTCTCCACGAAGTCGACGAACAAACATTCGAAGATGGCTTCCAAATACTTCCAAGTTAGGTTCGTCCATGAATAACACTTTGGACCACTGCTTTACGCTCCAGTTTCTGTGTTGCTGTGCCTATTACAATCGACTCACCTTACTTTGTTAGCGCAATAAACATTTTTGGTCGCACTTCACCATTTCATACCTTGTTCATGAAAATGGCATTGCACTATTGAGACAGAGATTGCAGCTCATCGCATTTTATTTACTTCCTAGCGAATTTCAGGTGCAGCACGAGTCCTCTGGCGTTTACTCTGTACAGATATGAACTGATCTTCTCTGTATGATGGTACTAGGGGTGTTCCAGGTAGAGAAATACTTGATCATAAATTTATACAACATACTCTTCTGAAAACAGCTATAGTTGAATTACCACGCAGAGTCAAGATCGCAATAATATTTGTTTATTTATCGGTGTCGGCTTGTATAAAAGCAGTCTTCAGAATTTATGGACCCCTATGGCTGGTGCGGTGCCCTTCGGTTGTCTCGTGAAACCACGATTGTACACTGGTGGTATTACGAGGCAAAAATTCTAAAGATGGCTTTCAGGTAAGCCGAAACCGGTAAATAAACAAATATTATTGCGATCTTTACTGCGGATTGCCGGCCGGTGTGGCCGAGCGGTTCTAGGCGCTACAGTCTGGAACCGCGAGACCGCTACGGTCGCAGGTTCGAATCCTGCCTCGGGCATGGATGTGTGTGATGTCCTTAGGTTAGTTAGGTTTAAGTAGTTCTAAGTTCTAGGGGACTGATGACCTCAGAAGTTACGTCCCACAGTGCTCAGAGCCATTTGAACCATTTTTATTGCGGGTCCTAATTCAGCGAAAGATTTGCTACGGCTTGAATTATGGCGATACATACACTTCCGTAGGTTGGGCTACGCCAACTTTCGTTGCTATTTTCATAGTAGGATAGCCGTCCTGATGCTGAGCTACAATTACAGCATGGTTTTCAGTTCCAGTCTTCTGTTTCCGTCGTATTATGAGGTAATATCGTATCAAACTGAAACCTCCTGGCAGATTAAAATTGTGTGAGTCGTGCTTGGCTAGCTCAGTTGCTATAGCACTTGTCCGCGAAAGGCAAAGGTCCTGAGTTCCAGTCTCGGTCTGGTACACAGTTTTAATCAGCTAGGAAGTTTCGTATCGGAGCACACTCCGCTGCAGAATGAAAATCTCATTCTTCGTATCAAACTGATCAGGTAAAGTACACACTGTAAGATACACACACTGCAGTGTAGACTAAAGCAACACAGATAGCTGAAAGAATGAGGCTTATTCGAATTAGGTAAAGCCACGACATTGTTGCTGTGGATACTAATCAGCGCCTCTCTACGCGAACAATCAATCAAACACAAAACAGAGGCGCTTAGCCTTTACAGGTTCGTACTTTTTTTACGAGAATACAGTGGAGTATTCAAAGGCAAATCACTGTTTTAACCACAAATCCGAAGTTGTAATAGGTGACAAAAAGCTTTTGACCTGAAGTGTAGATAAGAATAGATTCATCTTTTGCAACAATGTTTATTTCGTTTTTCACCAAAAACTGTTCAACTGTTCATACTAGGCATCATCAATGATTTTCATTTTTCTATTCTTTCCGTGTGTCCATTGTTTCTTCTGTAGGCACTAGACGCACACTGCTCAGGTTTCTAATTGACAGTAGGTCATGGTTACACATTTCGTTACACACAACATTTCCTTTTGCACATTGCACACGATGTCACTTGCTGGACGGTCGACACTACAGCAGGTGTAATAAGAAACTTGCACTTGTGCATCTAGCGCTGCAGAAGAACCAATGGACACACGAAAAAATTGAAAACTAAAACTGAATTGAAAACAGTATAGACCACAATAAAATATTTATTGCCACTGGTTACCAGCTTCGGCCAAAAGTGAGTATCTTAAAACTATGCTACACAATGATGACAAACGTAGTGGTGAGTGGAGTAGGTATCATGGATCCACGTACGTCAGCTGCTCAAATCAACATTCGTGTATCCTCGGTACCTGCTTCGTTCACTGCCATCACCTGCCATCACGATGTAACATGGTCTGAAGACGGTCGCATTTTGACGGAAACCTGTTACCATAGCCAATAAAATTTTTATTGCGGTCAAGATTGTTTTTAATTAAATTTTAAAATATTTAAAGAGGTCGCTGACATTCCCCACAAGCATCATTCTCAAAAATTACTGAAAAGAAAAAATTACTGATGATGCCGATTGCGGATAAGCTAAATACCAAATAAACAATCAAGTGCAAAAGATGGATTTGTTCTTATCAACAGGACAAACATAACTCAAGTAACAGTTGGGGATGATGCTGCAAATATTTGTAAAATCATGTTTCTACTTAACCACGGTCTATGATGCTCAGTGCACCGAACATACTCCATCTGACAGAAATGTTCCAGGACAGGATTTTTTTATTTCTGAGTTTGCAGAACTGTAAAGGTACAAATGCCTTTTTTAAGTTACCTAGTATGTGTGCGTCCGTGAAATGACCTTGACCATGTTTCTGCGCAAACTCACAAGGCGACAGAGATGTGCTTTGGAACACACTCTTGGGTTCTTGGCGCATTACGGTGGCACAATGGATGTTGAATGTGAGCTAGGTGGCACAATGGATGTAAGCTATCAGTGAACAGAAAATTCTGCATTAAGCTCAGGAAAATCCCTGGTCAACCATGGACAATAATTAAGCAATCACTGTGCGTGTGATATCAGAAGAACTTAATAGAATCATGTGGTGTCGGATCTATCACAAGATTTTACGAGAAGATGTAGGTAAATGGAAAGTAATGCAAAATTCGCCCCTCACACAATAACAGACGAACAGAAAGAGGAAAGACGAAGAATTTCTGCTGAATTACTGGATGGAGCCAGACGTGATTGCACATTTCTGTCAAACATTATTGCTGGGGATGAAAGTTGGTACTATCAATATGACCCTCACACGAAGCGTCGAAGTTCTGAATGGCGGAGACTTGGATCACCAGTCTCGAAAAAAGTCAGACAACAACCTTCGAGAATAAGAACAATGTTGATAGCTTTCTTTGATAGCAAAGGACTAGTTCACCATGAGTATGTTCTTCCAGGGCAACAATGAACCAAACTCTTTGCATCGAAGTCTTGAAACGTTTGCGACAAGCGATTCGACGTCGCCGCCCTGATTTGTGACATTCTCATGACTGGTTCTTGCTGTAGGACAATGCAAGACCCCATACTGCTTTATATATTACAGAGTGTCTGGCCAGACATTCTGTTATTGCCATCCCACATCCTCCCGTTCTCTCACCTTGCGATTTTTACTTGTTTCCGCGACTGAAAAGGCGACTGAAAGGAAAGCTTAGCCAAGATATGACAGACATCCAATGGGCTATGACAAATAAGCTTACAAGCATCGCGATTGAAAATTTCCCTGCTTGTTTCCAAGACCTCTAGAAACGTTGGGAACTTTGTATAGATAGCCAAGGGGGTCACTTCGATAGGGGATTGGATCATTACTTGGTAAGTGCAATTTTCTGTTTTTAAAGAAACCTGTCCTGGAACTTTTCTGACAAAGGGGAGTATATGCTTCAAAATTATTTCAGTATCTCACAAACTTAATATCTTAACCTTTACGAGACAACGTGTAACAGCTGGCTGGACAAAATAATTCGACTCCGTCTTGCCGCTTGGTCGTAGAGGACTATTATTCATCAGTATAGCTTAAGTCTCGTAAACTATGCAATACTTCGTTTTTCTAGAAATGGGGCGTACACCCTGTCGTACTGTTTCATCCGGTCGAGGAAGCTGCCACGCCTTCTTCATTTCTTCCCGGACCCTCGCCACTCTTGAAGCCTGCTGAAGTGGACTGGATGGTTGGCGTGAATGAAAATGAAGGAGGAATTTTTAGTGCAGGTATAGCATTGATTTAGACGGTCAATTAAAACATATCGTTCCAGTTCCTTTACATAAGACATACTAATTTAATAAGTCCATCGCAAATTCATCTATGGAATCCGGTACATACGTAAAAAGCTTGCATGTTCTTTCTGACATCGTTGCAGCCGTGTTTTTTTAGCATGCACTAGGTAGTAACTCTGGCCTCACTCACTGAAGGATGAGAAACAGGAGGGTGTTAGTCATTAGTGACACGACATTGTGCTCTATTGGAAGGGATGATCGGAGGAGATTCCCAGGCTACTACTTTCGAACATAGCGCGGGAACTACAGTGGTAGATCAGGATTAAATTGCTGGACGTGCTAAAGCTAAGCGAAATTTGTAAAAGTTTGAATATGAACATATCTGCCGATAGGGTGATATAGTTTTCGGGCTTTCATCATACTACGCATCCTCCAACTCAGAGTTGCAATATTAAAAGTTATGGCTCGTTTCATTGTCTAGGGGCTGGAATACGTAGCTGTCGCATTGCAGGCCAAATACTGCTGAGTCTACAGTATACGATAAGAATACACACATGAATCGAATGGTCAAAGGTTTCTATCACTCGTCAATTGCGTATTATGAACGTAAAATATAAATTTATAAATGAAAGACTGCAATTAAATAAAATCTGCAGGTACTATCTTAACGACTTCAAATGATGAGTACGATAGTAAAAGTACTTTTGAGAATGCGGTATATTTCTGCAAAACACTTATTGGTGTCGATGGTCTAGCAATTAAATAAAATATAAGTTGTATAACACGGAAAGAATAGATTCCTACTGCACGTAATTAGTTATGAACAACAACATAGCTCGCGACATATTCACTTCTAAACGCACACTACGTCTTCATTGCAGAAGCTACGGAAATCACACAAGAGTACAGGTCGGCACTCCGAAATATTTCTATTCTCCACGACCAGCACTCACTCCTGTGTCCCGAGCCGTACTGCCCGCTTCCAGAACTACCTCCTATATCCAGTCTCTCCATTCACGAGCGCTTTGATTCGCTAGAGCGGTCGCGCCACATTTTCAAGCCAACGCACCCACACACACATTTATGCACATTCGAAATACTGGATTTACATTTAAATACTTGAAATTAAATAAATATTCCTGCGGCTGGGCCATAAACATGCCCCAATACACATTATTAAATACATAAACAATTAAATAAACATATATCAAAGAAATAGAACAACAGGTAGGCCAGCAGCCTAATGTGTCTGTGCT
Source organism: Schistocerca nitens (assembly GCF_023898315.1). Classification (NCBI taxonomy): domain Eukaryota; kingdom Metazoa; phylum Arthropoda; class Insecta; order Orthoptera; family Acrididae; genus Schistocerca; species Schistocerca nitens. The sequence goes on from NC_064617.1 coordinate 597,927,424, forward strand.
TTCTAAAACACAGTAAGTATTTAACCAATTTCTTTATGAATAATATATATCGGATATGAACAAACACATAGATGAATAAATATATTTATAAGCATGCTGCTACCGTTTTTTCGGGTAACTGTGGAGTACTTAGGTCTGACACTATTGATAGTAATCGGCCAATTTGACCTCCAGTAACTCATGTACTATTGAAGTTACATGCCTGTAATTCATTCCAATTTAGGTTTACACTAATAGCTTTCTACAGGCACGGCGATCGACGAAATCGGATGAAGCGTTTATATTTTGGAAATTCGTTGCTGGGTGTTACTTGTATAATTTACCGTCAGATATTAAACCTGCCGAAGTGGCCGTGCGGTTCAAGGCGCTGCAGTCTGGAACCGCAAGACCGCTACGGTCGCAGGTTCGAATCCTGCCTCGGGCATGGATGTTTGTGATGTCCTCAGGTTAGTTAGGTTTAACTAGTTCTAAGTTCTAGGGGACTAATGACCTCAGCAGTTGAGTCCCATAGTGCTCAGAGCCATTTTATTAAACCTTAAACTAATAAATATATGAAAAATCTGACTGCACCACCAGAATCGTCGTGCAAATAATGGTAATGTACATCTTTCTTTTTGAGGTATCATGGTTCATCTGGCTACAATTAATTTCTATACGAACTGTGAAATGTCTGCCATCAAGGTTTCACAAAGTCCGCCATCTTTGGCACTCCTGGCATAGACATCTTCTTCATCGACACAAAGCACCGTCCTCGTCACAGCGGAATTCCCAGCCACGCGGCTGGACCATGCACTGGGGCTACCCCTCTCGTCCGGCTAACGTTTGCCACCACGTGTTTGCTGCCGGGCCCCTGTGCGGCCGCCCTAATTCCGAACGTATAATATTTCCAGGGCGCCACAACTCGCCCGTTACCTCACAAATTTCGCAGTAATATTTTTTGTTATCACAGTAATGTTTGCCTCTGCCGCTAATTTGTTACTGCAGCGTCATCACCTTTACTGTTACTTATGCGTAAGCTGTTACTTTCTAGAAAATTGTGTAAATTTATCGAAGACGGCTCAGAGCGTATAATTAAAAAAAATAGCTCTAAGTACTATGGGACTTAACATCTGAGGTCATCAGTCCGCTAGACTTAGAACTACTTAAACCTAACCAACCTAAGGACATCACGCACATCCATGCCCGAGGCAGTATTCGAACCTGCGACCATAGCAGGCGCGTGGTTCCGTACTGAAGCGCCTAGAACCACTCGGTCACAGCGGCCGGCGAAAGCTGTTTCTCACAAACCGATATAGTTGCGCTAAATACCGCCATGTTACACGCTGCAGTTCAGAGCGCTCTAGCGGCAGAGTATTGCAACTTGCTCCAGCGAAGCCAGGAAGTCGACCGAATATTTGCCGACGCGGTAGCCCAGCGTGTTCGGTTGGAGGGTTGACTGCCCTCTGTAATAAAGAAGAAACTGACTGACTGGATCAAAGACGAACTTGGACGGTTGTCATGGGATGTCCGCACCGAACAAATGCAACAAACAAAATGAGATAAAAAAAAATGGCTCTGAGCATTATGGGACTTAACATCTGAGGTCATCAGTCCCCTAGAACTTAGAACTACTTAAACCTAACTAACCTAAGGACATCACACACATCCATGCCCGAGGCAGGATTCGAACCTGCGACCGTAGCAGTCGGGCGGTTCCGGACTGCAGCACCTAAACCGTGTGGCCACCGCGGTCGGCTGAGATAAAAAAATACGAATGATATGTAATACCTCAACCGATACTGAGAACAGAATCAAAAGTTCAGACGCCCTCTTAACATGGAGAAGCTCGAAAAACGTCTCGCGGATTAGTACTTTCTTCCGCCGACCCCTTCATTTCTCTTTCCTCAAAACATAATGAAAAGCATGCAAACAAATTTAGGAGCAAAAACTACTACGCAAGGAATTCGGTGTTCACTTCGACACATACGTAAATCAGATGAATGAACAATTAGCCTGGGTAATTTCGTGAGGTTTGAGAACAAAGAAATTTCTGTTGATCAGCTCTTATCTACTTGAAGAGTGTCTTTTCAAAGACTGCTACACTGAATGTTTTTCATTATGTTAAACCTGACACTCTAATAGACAAATATTTCATAAATTCTAATAATTATGGTATCCCACTTACATAAAATGTAAATTCTTGACTTCTTATCTTATCCTGAGTTCCCTCTCCGTGGGAAGCATGGAGTAGGGGCACGCCGCCCTCCAACACACGTTTGTTCTTAGGCACAGTGAAGAACAGATTCGCGCTCAGATTACCGAGACTATACAGTAGAAAAGAATGTAGAATTGAAAATTATGTGTAAGATGATAACAACTTTTAATTGATTCCATTTAGTCAATAAATAGGATTAAGTGAAAAGGACGCTAGTCTTTTATAATTTTCTTAATACGTGTATTAACTTCATAGTGGTTTGACCTACTATAAGGAACAGTCCAATGAAAAGATGAAAAAAAAAGTAAGTACACTGTTTATTATTTCAAAACTAATCAAGTGTATCCACTGTGAAACAAGACAGTCAGTTCCTGCATTGAAAAATGTGTGAAGTTGCCTATGGCCCACACCTGGGTACAATCGTGGTCCCGTAGGTAACCACAAGCATTTTCTATGTACACACTGACCATCTGGTCTCACATCGGGGTAAATGTATTAACAGATAAGGCAATTACTTTTTAAATGAACTGTTTACTTACTTCCTTAGCATGTCTCATTTTCATTTGACTACCCCTTGTATAATAGCGTTTATTATTGCTGTTTACATCTGTGACTTGTTGTTTAATGACGATGCATTCTCTTTCAGGGTTTTATGCGAACAGTTCAGTGTGGAAAGAGTTCGAAAATAATTTAAACACTTTGTTACCGATAACGATATTTTATGATACCGCACGAAATGCTGATCTCATTGGAGAAAAGATTCGTGAATTTTATTTTCCATCTGGAAGTCTCTCTCTCAAGGGTATGACTGAAGTGAGTATAAACTTGATATATTGTAGATAAACTGCCTATTGGCTTCTGTCTCGGGTTCTTCGGCCGACGTTCATCTAATGATTTTTCTGACGTTTCGCCAGCACGAGTGGCTGGCATTGTCAAAGCTTCACCCTCCATTGCCGGTGATGAACTGGAGCCGAGCTCGCGGGCGCAGACTATATGTACCTGGCGCGCCAACGTCCGAGGGCTTCTCCGCGGTCATTTCCGGTGCGGTTCTCCTCTTGCTACCTGCGACGGTCGTTCGCTGCAGTACGGGAAGCCAGGATCCGTTGACCTTAAGGCTTTCCTCTTTCTTGTTCAAACTGTTCGCGTGTTTTTGTATTTCTACAGCTTCTCTGAACAAGCGCGTGTGATAGTGGTTCTCTACAGCCAGAACTTCCGTGTCGGCGAATTTTATTACGTGGTCGGTCTCATTCAGTGCGTGTTCTGCCACGGCCGATTTCTCCACCTGCCCCAACCTGCAATGTCGCTTATGCTCCTTGATCCTGGTGTTAATGGATCGTCCAGTCATCCCGACATAAACTTTTCCACATGTGCATGGTATGCGGTATATTCCCGACACTGAAAGTGGGTCTCTTTTCTCCTTCGCCGTCGGGAATGTCGGGAATATACCGCATACCATGCACATGCGGAAAAGTTTATGTCGGGATGACTGGACGATCCATTAACACCAGGATCAAGGAGCATAAGCGACATTGCAGGTTGGGGCAGGTGGAGAAATCGGCCGTGGCAGAACACGCACTGAATGAGACCGACCACGTAATAAAATTCGCCGACACGGAAGTTCTGGCTGTAGAGAACCACTATCACACGCGCTTGTTCAGAGAAGCTGTAGAAATACAAAAACACGCGAACAGTTTGAACAAGAAAGAGGAAAGCCTTAAGGTCAACGGATCCTGGCTTCCCGTACTGCAGCGAACGACCGTCGCAGGTAGCAAGAGGAGAACCGCACCGGAAATGACCGCGGAGAAGCCCTCGGACGTTGGCGCGCCAGGTACATATAGTCTGCGCCCGCGAGCTCGGCTCCAGTTCATCACCGGCAATGGAGGGTGAAGCTTTGACAATGCCAGCCACTCGTGCTGGCGAAACGTCAGAAAAATCATTAGATGAACGTCGGCCGAAGAACCCGAGACAGAAGCCAATAGGCAGTTTGTCAACAAGTGGCCACGAAAGCCTCAACAATTTTGTATATTGTAGATAGTTGGATATTTTTCTTTTCGAATACACTTTCATAATGTAATAGCTTTTGATTAATACACTGCCGGAAAAGAAGTTCGTATAGCTTTTTGGAAGTCTCCAATTCACTTAAGATTTATTGTAGCAACAGTACATACGGATTAAATGAAATGGTTACATTTACAGATCAATAGCACAAGCGATTCTTAGGTACCACATGTCGATGCTTGCTGAAACACCCGTATTAATACGCCTCCACGAGCGGCAGTGCAAGCACCGACTCTGGCGTGCACTCGATCGTACAGTTGGCGAATACTGTCCTGGGATACGTATGCCACGCTTGTTAGACATGTTCACGTAGTTCTGTGAGAATATCGGTCAACAAGTCGCATAAGCAACTCTCGTCCCATCATATCCCGCACATGTTCGACTGGGGACAAGTCCGGAGGTCGTGCTAGCCAGGGAGGCTGCAGCACGTCTTGCAGAGCACGTTGAGTTTCAGGGTCAGTCTGAGTGCGAGCATTATCCTGTTGGAACACCACATCATCTTCCTGTTGCAAGAACAGATAATAATAAAAATGGCGTGTGACGAGGGCCTCCCGTCGGGTAGACCGCTCGCCTGGTGCAACTCTTTCGATTTGACGCCACTTCGGCGACCTGCGCGTCGATGGGGATGAAATGATGTTGATTAGGGCAACACAATACCCTGTCTCTGAGCGGAGAAAATCCCCGACCAAGCCGGGAATCGAACCTGGGGCCTTAGGATTGACAGTCTGTCGCGCTCACCACTCAGCTACCGGGGGCGGACGCAAGAACAGAAAAAGAATGGGTCCAACAACTTTCTACACATACCGAGTGCTGGTTAGTGTCCACTTGAGGAACACCAAATATTTATGGCACCGCAGACTATAAAGGCCTGGGGCTGGGGCCAGGGTCTCTTGAGTGAAAGCACTCTACGAGACAGCGCTCACCTGGTCTTGGTCGTACACGCAAACGACAGTCACTTGCGTTGAGACAGAATGTGCTTTCATCGTTGAAGACCACGGCGCTCCATTCCATCCTGCGGTTCGGGCAATACGTGGCGTAAGTTCACGAACCTCTTATCGACCCCTGTTTAAGAGTCAGGGTATTTTAACATCGGCCTCTCAATATATATATTCCTTGCTGTCATTTCTTGTTAACAACAATAGCTTATTCCAAAGAATAAACAGCTTTCACTCGGTTAATACTCGGCAGAAATCAAACCTGCACTTGGATCGGACTTCCTTAACTCTTGTGCAGAAAGATGTGCAATATACTGCTGCATCCATTTTCACTAAGCTACCAACCGAATTCAAAACTCTTAGCAGTAATCCACCTGATTTCAAATCGAAACTGAAGAGTTTGCTTTCGGATCACTCCTATTTTGTCGAGGAGTTCCTCGAAATATTAAGCCGATTCCTGTTGTATTGTTGACTGCGTTTACTTAAACTTATGGATAGACTACATTCGGGTTAATAAACATTTTATTTTTATCTGTTATTACTTTTATGTTGTAATTTCATGTACTGACACGTTCCATGACCTGGGAGATTTGCTCCCCAATCTGGTACTATGGAACTTGACGTGTAGATAAATAAATAAATAAAGCGATCCTCTGGCGGCCGTGCACATCGATGCCGTGGCGTGAGTGCAAGACCGGCTGGAATTGTCCGTGTCTGCAGTCCCACTGGTAATATAACAACCGGTTCGCAACAGTTCGTGCTGACACGTATGGACTCACAAGCCCTCTTATTTGTGCTCTGGTAGCTGTATGATCTGCCACTGCTGCTGTTACAACACGACGATCCTGGCGGGCGTCCAGAACCCCTTCTACAGGTGTGAGAACGTTTACGTGAAAACTGATAGCGGCATCGTTATGCACAACTGACGCAGCACGTTCAGCTAGTGTGGCAACCCTCCGAAAGGACCATCCCGCCACTCAGAATGCCACGATTTGACCCCTTTCAAACTCGCTTGGTTTGATGTAGGAAGCACGACTGCGTCTCCATGGCATGGTTGCCTACTTGCTTCACACGTTTGCACCAAGCTGAACCTTCTGGATGTGAGCATTCCGTATCAAAGGGTAGACACTTACGGCTCTCTTACAGCTATGACACTATGCTATCTGTTGGCCAGCGACGCTGAAATCATTATCAGTACATCTTCTATCCCCCAGGTGGCGTATGCCGTCATCGCTGTACTTTCCTTCTTTCCTGGTGTGTAGATAACATATAAGAATTGAATTGAATTGGATTTATTTGCCTGTAGGCAACTGTTGTGTTGTATAGGGCATCGTCATTTGTTACATAATTAAATTGTTGGTTACACAAATTATACTAAAGGTAGATACATAATTCTACAGATGGTTATACAAATGATTGTACAAAAAGGTTAATATATATAAATACAATTAGATAAACATTGTACAGCTTGTACTCATCCATAATTAGTTACACCGGTTGTACAGACAAATTTAAGTTACAATTTTCTTAGTTCACAATTCTGTTACTTCACAATCACGTTAGTTTTTCGTTGTATAAAAGAGCACCATATTTTTCATTATATAAAATATTATCATATTTTTCATCGTATAAAAGAGCATCAGATTTTATTATTATGTATTAAGAATTCACTTGTACTGTAGAATGCTTTCTCTTTCAGCCATGTCTCTAACACCATTTGAAATTTATTTTCATGCAGCTCCCTTGTGCCATGTGAAATAGTGTTAAAAATGTTTTGCCAGCATGCAGAAAACTATTTTCGACTTTACTCAAATGTGTTCAAGGACTGTCTAATAAGTTCCTGTTTCTGGTTTCATACGAGTGCACATCTGACCTGCTTTCATACATGTGGGCATTCTGTTTGGCTTGCATAAGTGCTTTGAGCCTGTATAGACTGGAGACTGTAAGTATTCTGCGTTCAATAAAGTACTGTCTGCAAGAAGTTAATTTGTTCAAAGAAAAATACATCTAATGGCTCTCTTCTGCCAGAGGAAGACATCTTTTGCCGAGTAGAGTTTCCCCTAAGAAGTATTTCATAATGCAAATGTGTATGGAAAAAGGCACAGTATGCCATAAGCATGCACTCCTTAGTGGTACAACCCTTAAGTTTCATAAGGAGATATAAAAATCTTGCCAACTTATTGCATAGCTCTTCTGTGAGTATATTCCAGCATAATGTAGTATCTATATGCCCAATAATTTTACTGAATGTCTGGGTTCATTTGAGCCATTATTAATATCTCTAAGGGAAAGGGGATGTGTTCAGTTTTGTTTTTATTTAATGACAGTCTATTTTCTTGGAACCACTGAGCTGCCTTTTCCATCATTTAGTTGTTCATTTGTTTGACTACATGTGATGTGATGAAAGTTGTGCCGTCGGCATACTTAACAGATTTATATGGTAATAAGGTGGGCAGGTCATTCACATGCACAATAAATAAGAAAGGTCCCAGTAACGATCCTTGTGGGACTCCATATTTCACCTTGAGGAGGTCAGATTGGTTATTTGCGTTTAAAACTACCATTTGGTTTTTGTTTGTTAAATATGTTTTCAGCAACAATAGTTCTACCTCAGTTATTCTATATTTCTCAAGTTTTTTAATTAAAATGTTGTGTGTGACAGTGTCAAATGCCTTGGTTTAATCGAATAAAGTTTCATTGGTGTGTTCCCCATTTTCAAAACCACGCAATATTGATAATACAACTTCTGAACTGCCTTTATTGTTGATAGCCCACTTCCGAATCCATATTGGGCCCTATTTAGGAGGTTTTAATACTAAAAAAAATCGTGTAATTGGTCTTTCATTAATATTTCAATAATTTTGGATAATATAGGTACTGTCGCAATGGGTCTGTAATTTTGGGGTGACTTTCTATCTCCTATTTTGAATATGGGCAAGACAATTGTCAGTTTAAGGCAGTCTGGAAATATTCCTTCTGTGAACAACCTATTGATTGGGTAAGACAGTGGATTGCATGTAGTGTCTATCATTTTCTTTATGTTAAAATTAGATAAACCACTGATGTCCTCAGTTCTGGAGTTTCCCAATGATTTGACTACCTTTAGTATATCCTGGGGATTAATTGTTTCCATCCAAATTTTGTCAGGTCTACTGGAAACTCTGTTTCCCACAAATTGGGAAGTGTATCTGCATTGTCCTCTAAATTTCTTTCCTTTGTTATAGCTAATTCCCCAGAATTTACGAAACTATTATTTAGTTCATCTGCACTTAGAGGGACAGGTAAATTTTCTGCAATTAACCCTGTTTCTGCTTTAATTATTTTCCATGTTGCTTTACATTTGTTACTGGCATGAGAATTATAGTTGTCATTTGCTTTTTCTTTGCAGAAATGATAACTTTTCTGTAAAGCTTTTTTAATTTGGCATATGAATGTCTATTTTGAGCAAGAATTGTCATAGCAAATTCTTAAAAGAATTCTTAAGTTGTTTAAGTAAGGTGTATACCAGTCAGTTACATTAATTTTCTGTTTTCTCCTTGCATTTAGTCGATTGTGTTTCATGATGAGGGGGCAATATTCATTAAAGACAGTGATAATGGTATCTAAATAATGAAAAGCATCACTTAAAGGCCTATTCTTCATGACAGTATTACACCAATCAATGGTCAGAAGTCTTTGTGTGAGGTTTGTTACATTTGATGGATTTATGTGTCTCACTGTCTGGGGTTCTATTGGTTGAGTATGATTTCTTTTGAACGCTATTAATTTTAGGGGAAAATTCCATCATGGTCAGAGATCAGTGGTTTAACAACATTTAAGACTACTTCATCTTTGCCAATGTTTGATATGACATTGTGTAAACAGGCGTTCTGCCTGGTAGGCTTATAGTTAAAGCAATTGTAACTATCTGATTTGAGGGTATGTAGCAGTAATCTGCTTTTAGAATTTTGCGCCGTCACATCTATATTAATTCCACCAAATATTAAAATTTTATGATTCTTATATCTAAGTAAGTACATTAAGACATTACCTATATATTGGACAATAACTTTGGCACCAGTTTTGGAGACACAGTACATAGATACTAAACGATCTTGCTTTCGGTGAACTGAACGGCAGCAATTTCAATGTCTCCTCCATGCACTGAATCCTTAAGATCTATAACCTTAACTGTACGTCTGAGGTCACTTTTCATTAGTATTGACACTCCTCCATTTTCCATAACTGATCTAAGCTAAATGGTATTTGTAATAAGCAGTTAGTAATAAGTAATTTCTACATGTACTACTATTCAGAACAGTTTATAAATAATATCTTGTTCAATTTCAAGCAAACTGTTATATGTCTTTTAACTTTTTTAACAGCTGTACTCAGATGTCATGTTTATTTGGGGAAGTGACGAGGCAGTCCGACGTTACAGAAACATTGCCTCTGTCTACTACTATTATTTTACCTACAAAGGAAAGTACAGGGCAGCAGATCCCTATCGAAAATTTGACTTTGATTTCGGTAAGATAAAACGTTTAGTGCTTTCATGTGTTGTTAAACTGACTTCTTGCAGTAGAACACTAGAGCACGTGTTCTCCCTTACGCTTCATTCAATTAAACAGTAATAGATTATCACCATACTGAAGCTCTCGGATATATTTTGCAAGAGCATAATTTGTATAAGCGATTGGTATGAAAGTAAATGAATTTCAAGCCGCCTGAGTGTGTATTCAGCTGCTCACTCAGTCACGTAACTCTCATTTGGCCTCACATGATAAGAGAATCACTACCTATACTTTTCCACCATATTAAATGTCAAGTCCGAAACTTTTGCGGCAATATTCAACTACACGAACCTCAAGAACACGAAAGCGGACACCAGCGTGAACGTGACTGGGGGCACACAAATAGTGTTCCGATACAGTCGGGGGCTGTTATCTTCGAGACCTCTCATACCAGTTGACACGTCAGCCCTTCTAGTATATCTAACGCTTTCCGATTCAGTACGTTTGTTTGTATTTCTCAGTAGATGTTCTTCTTTATCTACAACTGACAAGATATAAATTGGACGACAGCTGAAAAACGAAAACTTAATTACTACTTGAACAGCTGAAAAGTGTCAAAATACGATAAGAGCTGACTCCATACACTCCTAAAATGTGAAAGTGATTCGAAATGATTAACAAAATGGTTCACAGTTATTTCATTGAGCGTGAGATACTTCTAGTTAATCAAGGGATTTACACATTAATGCAGGGAAATACCGATTAACTTTCAAGTGAAAGTGTTAGTGTCCCTTGGTGTGGCCCAAGTGTCCAAAGAGCTCTTGTTACTATACGGAATCCTTGAATTACGTGCAGTTCGCGTATTTGTTTCGAAGCTTACCAATAACTACGACAGATAATGAATCGATGACTTGTTAATAATTTAGCAGTAAAAATGGACTACAGAAAGTAAAGGTCCAACATTTTGTAACTGTGGTTTTACCCGTAAATCGGCTGGGAAACATAACGCAGCGAAAAATCTCACGAAGGATGAAAAGAAGTTTTTGATTTTTTAGTACAAAAATTGAAATTTGCACCAGAACACCAATTCCAGAAATGGATGTACGCTTACAACATTTATATCAACTACTTCATACAAAATAGTAGCAGACAACTGAAGTATGGTCATATTTGCCACACGTGAACGACTCAATAACTCAACTTTTCACAGGACGCAATACGGAGACAGAATTTCCGACGTAACTGATAGGCTTCCCCGCTGAACGGTTTCATGTACACTCCTGGAAACTGAAATAAGAACACCGTGAATTCATTGTCCCAGGAAGGGGAAACTTTATTGACACATTCCTGGGGTCAGATACATCACATGATCACACCGACAGAACCACAGGCACATAGACACAGGCAACAGAGCATGCACAATGTCGGCACTAGTACAGTGTATATCCACCTTTCGCAGCAATGCAGGCTGCTATTCTCCCATGGAGACGATCGTAGAGATGCTGGATGTAGTCCTGTGGAACGGCTTGCCATGCCATTTCCACCTGGCGCCTCAGTTGGACCAGCGTTCGTGCTGGACGTGCAGACCGCGTGAGACGACGCTTCATCCAGTCCCAAACATGCTCAATGGGGGACAGATCCGGAGATCTTGCTGGCCAGGGTAGTTGACTTACACCTTCTAGAGCACGTTGGGTGGCACGGGATACATGCGGACGTGCATTGTCCTGTTGGAACAGCAAGTTCCCTTGCCGGTCTAGGAATGGTAGAACGATGGGTTCGATGACGGTTTGGATGTACCGTGCACTATTCAGTGTCCCCTCGACGATCACCAGTGGTGTACGGCCAGTGTAGGAGATCGCTCCCCACACCATGATGCCGAGTGTTGGCCCTGTGTGCCTCGGTCGTATGCAGTCCTGATTGTGGCGCTCACCTGCACGGCGCCAAACACGCATACGACCATCATTGGCACCAAGGCAGAAGCGACTCTCATCGCTGAAGACGACACGTCTCCATTCGTCCCTCCATTCACGCCTGTCGTGACACCACTGGAGGCGGGCTGCACGATGTTGGGGCGTGAGCGGAAGACGGCCTAACGGTGTGCGGGACCGTAACCGAGCTTCATGGAGACGGTTGCGAATGGTCCTCGCCGATACCCCAGGAGCAACAGTGTCCCTAATTTGCTGGGAAGTGGCGGTGCGGTCCCCTACGGCACTGCGTAGGATCCTACGGTCTTGGCGTGCATCCGTGCGTCGCTGCGGTCCGGTCCCAGGTCGACGGGCACGTGCACCTTCCGCCGACCACTGGCGACAACATCGATGTACTGTGGAGACCTCACGCCCCACGTGTTGAGCAATTCGGCGGTACGTCCACCAGGCCTCCCGCATGCCCACTATACGCCCTCGCTCAAAGTCCGTCAACTGCACATACGGTTCACGTCCACGCTGTCGCGGCATGCTACCAGTGTTAAAGACTGCGATGGAGCTCCGTATGCCACGGCAAACTGGCTGACACTGACGGCGGCGGTGCACAAATGCTGCGCAGCTAGCGCCATTCGACGGCCAACACCGCGGTTCCTGGTGTGCCCGCTGTGCCGTGCGTGTGATCATTGCTTGTACAGCCCTCTCGCAGTGTCCGGAGCAAGTATGGTGGGTCTGACACACCGGTGTCAATGTGTTCTTTTTTCCATTTCCAGGAGTGTATTATATCCACGTACGTTCAGTTCCATTCATACTGGTCGCTCGTACAAATTCCTCTTGTGTGAAAGTGTTTCGCTTCATAGAACTATGGCTGTCAGTTTTTTAACGTTTTCTTGTAGGTGCTGGACACACAGATGAACTGTTCTACTTATTTCCGAAAAACCCGTTCTACCCAGAAAATTATGAGTTACCAGACGAAGACAGGAAGATCGTTGATACGTTGACTAAGTTGTGGACCAATTTCGCTAAAACTGGGTAAGTACATCTCTCAAAGAATTAAAATAAACTATCGATTTATTTGTACTAATTGCCTGTGAGCTAAATGCCAAGAAATTGCGCCTTCGTGAGTAGATTTAAAAATTTTATTCTGAGGAAGATAAATAGAATAAACACACATATAGGTGAGAATTTTGTGTAGCGCGTACTCTTGTTTGTTGGTCTTAATGTACCTGACAGCGGTGCTGACCGATCTTGAAGTAAAGCAAGCATTGGACAGTTACTGGCTAGCGTCTTCGCTAGCGGAAACCCGCGGACGGTGGAGATACCAAGTTGGCTCACGTGGCCTCCTCTCTCTTGCTAACGACCTGCTTGAAGTATACATCTACATCTACATTTATACTCGGCAAGCCACCCAACGGTGTTTGGCGGAGGGCACTTTACGTGCCACTGTTATTACCTCCCTTTCCTGTTCCAGTCGCGTATGGTTCGCGGGAAGAACGACTGCCGGAAAGCCTCCGTGCGCCCTCGAATCTCTCTAATTTTACATTCGTGATCTCCTCTGGAGGTATAAGAAGGGGAAAGCAATATATTCGATACCTCATCCAGAAACGCACACTCTCGAAACCTTTACACCAACCTACACTGCGATTCAGAGCGCCTCTCTTGCAGAGTCTACCATTTGAGATAGCTAAACATCTCCGTAACGCTATCACGGTTACCAAGTAACCCTGTGACGAAACGCGCCGCTCTTCTTTGGATCTTCTCTATCTCTTCCGTGAACCCGATTTGGTACGGATCCCACACTGATGAGCAATACTCAAGTATAGGTCGAACGAATGTTTTGTAAGCCACCTCCTTTGTTGATGGACTACTTTTTCTAAGGACTCTTCCAATGAATTTCAATCTGGCACCCGCCTTACCAACAGTTAATTTTATATGATCATTCCACTTCAAATCGTTCCGTACGCATACTCCCAAATATTTTACAGAAGTAACTGCTACCAGTGTTTGTTCCGCTATCATATAATCATACAATAAAGGATCCTTCTTTCTATGTATTCGCAATACATTACATTTGTCTATGTTAAGGGTCAGTTGCCACTCCCTGCACCAAGTGCCTATCCGCTGCAGTTCTTCCTGCATTTCGCTGCAATTTTCTAATGCCACAACTTCTCTGTAGACTACAGCATCATCCGCGAAAAGCCACATGGAAATCCGACACTATCTACTAGGTCATTTATATATATTGTGAAAAGCAATGGTCCCATAACACTCTGAAACCGATAATAGTGGCTAACGGGCAAAAATTCTAACAATCAAGGAAGTAAGGAACCACTAGGATCGGGCGAGGAAGCAGGGCCAAGTGCTGGTAGAAGTAACACAACACCTTACTTCTAATGCATTTATTAAGGCTAGCTAAAATACAATATACAATCTGCCAAGATAATGAATATAGGGAGAATCAAACCTTAAGAAACTAGTTCATGAACAATTTAACATTGTACCACGCAACATAGTACTGCGTATGCCTTAAGAGCTGCAATCGCAAAAAAAGCCTGAAGGGCCAATTTAGCACGAATACATATAACGTGTTCAGACTGAAGGGCTAGTAAATTTGCAGACCAAAATTCACTTCACTTCAAAATTTAAGATATAAAAGGCCAATACCACAGACAATGAAAATATTCAAATATAAACGTATGAACAGAAGGTTTGAGCCTGAAGGGCCTCCGAAATAGTTAACTAGACTTTAGTTAAAGAGCAGATTTTCCAACAGTTTAGGCAATGCAGTGTGAAACAATAAAGAGGCCTGAAGGGCCGTGCAACTTACAAGTAAGGGGCCTGAAGGGCCAAAGTAACAAGATAAGAAAATCTTAAAAATATCAACTGGAAAAATAACAAGTGCTTATTAACAACTCAATCTTAAGGGCCAGATAATAAATGATATTAGTCAAACAAATTCTGCAATAAGTAAGTAATGGCCAGGAATTTATCAGTAAGCCAGCCTTAAGGGCCCCAATACGCTAACAAGGGAGGTTAAGTATTAAAACTTGATTTCAAAGCCTTTAGAGCTTCCACATCGGGGGCCTAAAGGGCCAATTCATCAAGGTACTTAATGAACAGCTCAGCCTGAAGGGCCGGCCGATGGTTCAGTTTAGGCAAGTTCTCAAAAATAGAAGGCAAATCAACAAATTTGTCAGTAATCGAGCCTTAAGGGCCACAGTACATTAAGAATCCACATTAAGCATTAAGAACTATCACACAGTGAAGCAAATTCCTAAAACTTAGCAACCTTAAATAAATCAATTGATACTGTCGTTGTTGTTGTGGTCTTCAGTCCTGAGACTGGTTTGATGCAACTCTCCATGCTAATCTATCCTGTGCAATCTCCTTCATCTCCCAGTACCTACTGCAACCTACATCCTTCTGAATCTGCTTAGTGTATTCATCTCTTGGTCTCCCTCTACGATTTTTACCCTCCACGCTGCCCTCCAATGCTAAATTTGTGATCCCTTGATGCCTCAGGACATGTCCTACCAACCGATCCCATCTTCTAGTCAAGTTGTGGCACAAACTTCTCTTCTCCCCAATCCTATTCAATACCTCCTCATTAGTTACGTGATCTACCCACCTAATCTTCAACATTCTTCTGCAGCACCACATTTCAAAAGCTTCTATTCTCTTCTTGTCCAAACTATTTATTGTCCATGTTTCACTTCCATACATGGCTACACTTCATACAAATACTTTCAGAAACGACTTCCTGACACTTAAATCTATACTCGATGTTAACAAATTTATCTTCTTCAGAAACGCTTTCCTTGCCATTGCCAGTCTACATTTTATATCTTCTCTATTTCGACCATCATCAGTTATTTTGCTCCCCAAATAGCAAAACGCCTTTACTACTTTAAGTGTCTCATTTCCTAATCTAATTCCCTCAGCATCACCCGATTTAATTCGACTACATTCCATTATCCTTGTTTTGCTTTTGTTGATGTTCATCTTATATCCTCCTTTCAAGACACTGTCCATTCCGTTCAACTGGTCTTCCAAGTCCTTTGCTGTCTCTGACAGAATTACAATGTCATCGGCGAACCTCGAAGTTTTTATTTCTTCTCCCTGGATTTTAATACCTACACCAAACTATTCTTTTGAATTCTTTACTGCTTGCTCAATATACAAATTGAATAACATCGGGGAGAGGCTAAAACCCTGATCTTCCCCGAGGTCGGCTTCTACCAGTTTTTCCATTCCTCCGAAAAGAATTCGCGTTAGTATTTTGCAGATTATTAAACTGATAGTTCGGTAATTTTCACATCTGTCAACACCTGCTTTCTTTGGGATTGGAATTATTATATTCTTCTTGAAGTCTGAGGGTATTTCGCCTGTCTCATAC
The DNA here is from genome assembly GCF_023898315.1 of Schistocerca nitens. NCBI lineage: Eukaryota > Metazoa > Arthropoda > Insecta > Orthoptera > Acrididae > Schistocerca > Schistocerca nitens. The sequence continues at coordinate 597,943,419 of NC_064617.1, forward strand.
ATCTTGCTCACTAGATGGTAGAGTTTAGTCAGAACTGGTTCTCCCAAGGCCGTCAGTAGTTCTAATGGAATGTTGTTTACTCCCGGGGCCTTATTTCGACTTAGGTCTTTCAGTGCTCTGTCAAACTCTTAACGCTGTATCATATCACCCATTTCATCTTCATCTACATCCTCTTCCATTTCCATAATATTGTCCTCAGGAACATTGCCCCTGGGGGACCCTCTATATACTCCTTCCACCTTTCTGCTTTCCCTTCTTTGCTTAGAAATGGGTTTCTATCTGAGCTCTTGATATTCATGCAAGTGGTTCTCTTTTCTCCAAAGGTCTCTTTAATTTTCCTGTAGGCAGTATCTATCTTACCCCTCGTGCGATAAGCCTCTACATCCTTACATTTGTCCTCTAGCCATCCCTGCTTAGCCATTTTACACATCCTGTCGATTTCATTTTTCAGACGTTTGTATTCCTTTTTGCCTTCTTCATTTACTGCATTTTTATATTTTCTCCTTTCATCAATTAAATTCAATATTTCTTCTGTTACCCAAGGATTTCTACTAGCCCTCATCTTTTTACCTATTTGATCCTCTGCTGCCTTCACTATTGCATCCCTCGAAGCTACCCATTCTTCTTCTACTGTATTTCTTTCCCCCATTCCTGTCAATTGTTCCCTTATGCTCTCCCTGAAACTCTGTACAACCTATGGTTTAGTCAGTTTATCCAGGTCCCATCTCCTTAAATTCCCACCTTTTTGCAGTTTCTTTAGTTTTAATCTACAGCTCATAACCAATAGATTTTGATCAGAGTCCACATCTGCCCCTGGAAATGTCTTACAATTTAAAACCTGGATCCTAAATCTCTGTCTTACCATTATGTAATCTATCTGATACCTTTTAGTATCTCCAGGGTTCTTCCAGGTATACAACCTTCTTTCATGATTCTTGAACCAAGTGTTAGCTATGATTAAGTTACGTTCTGCACAAAATTCTACCAGGCGGCTTCCTCTTTCATTTCTTAGCCCCAATCCATATTCACCTACTGTGTTTCCTTCTCTCCCTTTTCCTACTCTCGAATTCCAGTCACCCATGACTATTAAATTTTCGTCTCCCTTCACTACCTGAATAATTTCTTTTATCTCCTCATACATTTCTTCAATTTCTTCGTCATCTGCAGAGATAGTTGGCATATAAACTTGTACTACTGTAGTAGGCATGGGCTTTGTGTCTATCTTGGCCACAATAATGCGTTCACTATGCTGTTTGTAGTAGCTAACCCGCACTCCTACTTTTTTATTCATTATTAAACCTACTCCTGCATTACCCCTATTTGATTTTGTATTTATAACCCTGTAATCACCTGACCAAAAGTCTTGTTCCTCCTGCCACCGAACTTCACTAATTCCCACTATATCTTACTTTAACCTATCCATTTCCCTTTTTAAATTTTCTAACCTACCTGCCCGATTTAGGGATCTGACATTCCACGCTCCGATCCGTAGAATGCCAGTTTTCTTTCTCCTGATAACGACGTCCCCTTGAGTAGTCCCCGCCCGGAGATCCGAATGGGGGACTATTTTACCTCCGGAACATTTTACCCAAGAGGACGCCATCATCATTTAATCATACAGTAAAGCTGCATGTCCTCGGGAAAAATTACGGCTGTAGTTTCCCCTTGCTTTCAGCCGTTCGGTGTACCAGCACAGCAAGGTCGTTTTGGTTAATGTTACAAGGCCAGATCAGTCAATCATCCAGACTGTTGCCCCTTCAATTACTGAAAAGGCTGCTGCCTCTCTTCAGGAACCACACGTTTGTCTGGCTTCTCAACAGATACCACTCTGTTGTGGTTGTACCTACGGTACGGCTATCTGTATCGTTGAGGCACGCAAGCCTCCCCACCAACGGCAAGGTCCATGGTTCATGGGGGGAGGCAATTGATACTATCCAGCTTAAAACCTAGGGCAACAATACATGCATATACTTCTAAAAGTACTTGCATAAAATCTAAATTTAAAAATGCAAACAATCGCACACCAACATGACCAGTAAATTTACAAAAGTTTAACCGCAGTTGCTGAGTATGAAATATAAGCTGCTGCATGGCTACCAATCAGTCATCGTGCCCCAATATTATCTTCAGGTAGTACGAAACAGGAAAAATACAAGGCGAGCCCCAAAGAAGAATTAAATGATGCCCTTCAATTACAAATCATTAAACCGCAGCTAAAGCTGCCACATTTCTCAAACTGGCGTAAAAACCACCAGCTCAATCGACACAGTTCATATAGGCAAACATACATATAAAATTCTCTAACCCTGTAAAATTTTCAGTCTAAAAGGGGGCTCATAATAACATATGGTATTAAAACAATCTTTAAAATAAACACATGCACCAACAACTTTTAAGGTGTGAACAGCCACGTACTTCACAAATTTATTTTCTTTCTCTCACATACATAGAACACGTAAGCTTGGAACTGACTACCAAATTGGTCACAAGAATCAATAGATAGCCATCAATACATCAGTGCCTAATTAGACAGTCTCCTAGTGTGACATGACAGGGCAACAGTTCACATTCACAGCCTTTGATTCAACATGTTCCTCTATCCTTGTTGTACAGCATCGACCATGCCCGGGGTGCCCACTGCAAATTTTAACCAAGCAATTCACGCTCACGTCGACGCCTAACCGAGGAACCAGCCCAGCAGTACAAGAACAACCTACACACTCGAAGTCAAACTCCACAAACGCAGTGCAGAACTAACATTCAACCTTTTCCTTGCCGGCCGAAGTGGCCGTGCGGTTAAAGGCGCTGCAGCCTGGAACCGCAAGACCGCTACGGTCGCAGGTTCGAATCCTGCCTCGGGCATGGATGTTTGTGATGTCCTTAGGTTAGTTAGGTTTAACTAGCTCTAAGTTCTAGGGGACTAATGACCTCAGCAGTTAAGTCCCATAGTGCTCAGAGCCAACCTTTTCCTTCATAGGTTCAGAACCGACGAGCTAAACCGGTGGACGGAAAACACACAATGTCGGCGGCAGCAACATAAAGTAAGTCGCAAACACGACCCTAATACAAGGCAATAGCAAGTCAAAAGCACAACGGCAATAGCGAAATATACTCAACTTCAGTCCCGGAGGAAAACCTGCCGCCCTCAGTGCTCAAGACATTCCCGGAGCAACCTTCCTCGGCGACTCCCACTATTCTCCGGAAGAGCAGCATCACAGCTCCTTATTTCAATTCTCTTCCGACAAGAACAAGCATAATCGGAGCTAACGACTTCTCCAAGTCCGACACGCTATGCCGTAGAACCTCACGGTGGAATGAGCCGGCCGACACCACACAAACCACCGTTTTTTTTTTTTTTAATATAGTGTGTAGTGTGGACTGAAGAGATCATCCTTGATGACTTATTCTTCTAGTATGGGATGTAAGGATAAAAGGAAAACACTTTATTTATTACACATTCAGTTAGGCTTGGGCACGCAATGGGTCCTTTAGCCTGCTGTCTTTGGTGATGTCTATCTCCTGTGGAGGGTAAAATGTGTCAAGGCTGTTATGTGTGACTGCTTCCTCGTGTTATGACATATTGCCTATGGGGGGTGAAACGTTATTGACTTCGGTACTCCATACTTGTGCCATCTTGCAGGGTTTACCGTTCCTACCGATTCTAACTGTCGAACTTCGTCCCTAAGGGCATCGATCTTGTCAAAAACTCGTAGAGCCTTGTCATGGACCTTCTCTTGTATAGTGGTCTCGTGGAGTGCGGTGCGGATGTCGACGTTTCTTGTCCACCATGGAGCTCCTGTGATCCATCGATAGCGAATGTTTTGCAGCGCTTGGAGTTTGTTGTAGCTGGAGACGCACGTAGTGCCCCACGAGGTGGAGCCATACAACATTGTGGGTTCCACTGTTGCCTTATACAATTGGAGTTTAGTCTTAGGGTTGAGATCCTTACTCTTCAGGAACGGAATCAATGACCTGGCCATCTTCTGGGCTGCCGTCTTCTTGTCGTCAATATGCTGCGTAAAGAGTAATTTTTTGTCAAGGTAGACACCGAGATACTTCACTCCCGGCGACCATGGGATAAATTGGTCAGCTATTTGGAGTCTGTCGTTCGGAACTGGTTTCCTCCGTGTGAACAGAACGGCTGCCGTCTTCGTCGGGTTGATCGTTATCTTATTTTTCAGCGCCCAACGTTCCATTACAGCAAGTTGCCGTTGCATCCTAGCGATTAGCTGGCCCAAGTGTCGTCCAGTTGTCAGAAAAGCCGTATCGTCCGCATAAAAACTCGCCGTAACAAGGGGGATTGTTGGGATGTCATTTATATATATGTTGAAAAGCAGAGGTGAAATGACAGAGCCCTGCGGAATTCCTGCGGAGATCAGTTTCATTTCGGAGTTTTTGTCGTCGACTCGGACATACAGATTCCTGTCCTGCAGAAAGCTGTCTATGAGTCTAATGTAACAATCCGAAATAGGGGTAGTGCGATGCAGTTTGACGATAAGGTTGGGCCGCCACACCTTATCGTAAGCTTTTTCGATGTCAAGGAAGACACCAATCGTGAAGTGCTGCTTGTTGTAGCCTTCTTGTATCCGTTCGGTGATCCGTAGAAGTTGAAGTTCGGCAGATAACTTGTCCTTGAAACCGAATTGTTCGGGTCGTATAACATCATGCGCTGTAAGCGTGTCATGGAGCCTCTTCAAGAGCACTCTCTCGAGCACCTTGCCAATGGTCGGCAAGAGGCTAATTGGCCGGTAACTGTTGGGTTCTGCTGGGTCTTTACCTGGCTTGGGTATTGGAACTACTCGAGCCGTCTTCCATACCGTAGGAAAATATCCCTGCAGAAGGCAGCTGTTGAGAATTCGGGTAAGGAGCACAGTTGGCTTCCTGGGCAACTGTTTCAAATCTGTGTTGCTTATTGAGTCGTTGCCCGGCGCATTATTCCGAGTCTTCCGGATAATTTTGCGGATCTCTGCTGGTGTGGTGAGCTGTGGGCGGCTCTGCACAGGCGCAGCACGAAAAGCAGTCCATTCTGCTGTAACGAAGGCTTCCTGTTCTTGCAGGCGGACGTCGTTCACGGGGGTCGCTGGTGTAGACATCTATTCTTGGTAAGTCGTAGCATACAGCTCCGCCTGAGCGAGTTCGTCATAGAGGAGGCCATCTGGTCCTCTGATGGCTCGTTTAGGTGGCCGCTGGCGTCGTATGTTCTTGACTACCTGCCATTCGTTCTTGGTTCGAAGTAAGAATTCATCCATCTTATCTTCCCAGACCTGCTGTCGCCACTCGGCCACTCTCCTGTGCAGTTCTCGTGTTGAGACGCGTGTTTCTCGTCGATCGATCGGGTTCCTATAGCGGAGCCAACGTCGCCTACTCCTGTTTCTCTGTGTCTTCAGTTCTTGGAGTAGAGGCGGGAACTCATCGAAAGCTACTACAGGGTAGACAGGGTAGACCGTGTGAGTAGTTGCCCTCCGCTTGGCTGCCTTTATCTTCTGCGTCAAAGTTTGTACCGCGATGTCGATGGCTTCTGGTGTTGAAACGTCCTGCGTCGGGCAGACATTGTTGTCAAGATATGTCCGAAATTGACCCCAGTTCAGAGTTTGTGAGGTTGGGGGCGGAAGGTTGGCCGTTGCGTTTTCCACTATGCTGATAACAGGTCGGTGGTCAGACGAAAGATCGTCGACGGTGCGGAGCTGGAGGTTCGTCTCAATATTTTTGATGATAGCAATATCGAGGACGTCTGCTTCTTGCCGATCGACGTAAGGAATCCGTGTCGGCTCTCGTGGGCCATGGACTGTGATGCCCAGTTCTTCTTCCATGGCAATCAAAGTTCGTCCACGAGGGTTCGTACGCCGGGAATTCCACGCGACGTGCTTGCTGTTAAGGTCACCCCCGAGGACGATTTTGTCAAAATTGGTGAAGATACTCCTTAGGTCGTCTGGCACCAGGTTTTTACCGGGGCTGTTGTACGCCGCAATGAAAGTGATGTTGCCTGACGCCGATCGAACCGTTACTGCTGTTGCCTCCAGATGTTGGAGGTGTGGTAGTGTTTCATGATGGTGCCGCAGTTCCCTTTTAAGCAGAACTGCGGTCCCTCCACCTCGTTGGCCTTGTCTGTCCGTTCTATAGACGTACATGTTACGAAATCTGAGCTTAGTTGTTGGACGAAGATGTGTCTCCGATACAAGTGCGATGTCGATTTTGTGACGTTGTAAAAATTCAGTGAATTCTGTTTTCTTGTGTTTCATTCCGTTGGCGTTCCATATACAGATTTTCAGGTTTCTCGTGGTCCCAGGGCGATCCATCTTAAGGTGTTCCAGAGGCCTTCAATACACTTTCGATTAAAGAAAGTATCCCCACTAGTTGTTGCTGCACGGCGGTGAGAAGTTTCGCGACATCAGAGAGCGCTGGAGCTATAGATTCCATCAAATGAGCTGGTGAGACGTAGGTTTCCGGTTCCGGTCGGCGTGGTGATGCTGCGTGGGCGTATGAATAATGCTGGCGGTGCTGTCGAGGTGCGCGTGCTTCAGGAGGAGGCTGTGTTACTGGCTGCCGTGTCGCCGCCGGCTGTTCTTGTGGCGGTTTGTAACACGTCCTTTTATTTATTTTAGTTTATCCGCTCGTTCGCGGATCTAAGTAGCAGCCCAAAATTAGATAATTAATTAATGTGACCGTGTACCTAATGGGCTAGCAATCGGATTGGACTGCTCAGGAGGTGTTACATTCCGTACTGTCCTCACAAATATGGTAATAAGTACGGTTTGGTGGTAATGAGGACAGCAAACACAGATTCATGAAAAAAACCTATATTCTTAGCAAAGCACAAAAATAAGGAGACAGCCACTGCCTTCGTCAATACACTGTTAATGACAGCTAATCTCATCACAGGTCTCTATAATTATTCTTAATCTTCACACGCAATATCCAATCACTGTAATCCAAGTAATGCCGGTGCGGTAGACGCGGGAGTATAATAGCGGCACTCAATATCACGAATATCACTTTATAATAAAACTTTCTCACTTCCCGCATAATACTGATACAAAGGGGTTAAACCACGGCGTTGGCCACTCCCTTTGCCGGTAATTTGTATTAATTTCTGCTGGCTTTTGCACAGCTATGCCCGCCTCGCGGGAACCTAACACACCCTCACGGCATCCTCCAAGCAACTTCGCACTGCTCTCCGCCCAGTTATTCCCGCCTCGCGGGAATCTACCCAAGCCGCACTCGGCACTCCGGGGAATCCCCTCTAGCTCGCGCGTCCTGCACACACTACTCGATATTTGCCCTGTCGACCTGTGTGAGCGCAAGTTTTAATAGTAAGGGCCTGCGGACCCCTTACATCCCCGCCCTCAAAAACTTCTTTTGAACCGCAGGTGAAAAAGAATCGGCAAGGGATTTAAAAACATAGTTACATTTGAATCAAAACATGCAATACAAATCATTAATGAATTTACAATTTGTCAAAATAATCCTGGACTCCGGTAGTGGGCTGCCTCCACAACAATTTCTACAAAAAGGTTATTACATCACATAAATAGCATTGTTCAAAATTACAAATTTTCATTTTAACCAGCAAGTCGTCTATAGTCCAATATCAAAAATGAAAACATACAACATATATACTCAAAAATTCATATCTAAATACAGAACATATGAATTATTTCTACAATTTAGTTATTACAGGTTTTATATTCATTCTTAGATAGTCTTTGACATGAAATATGCAACTCTAACTGTAATATAACACAAAGCACAAATGTAAACAAACCCTTTCCTTTCAATTGTCCATTCTACAGCTAATTGTCCTAACCATGTCCTAGCATGTTTATTTTGGGTCATTATAGCCCTCACTCTAGACCGGACCTCATCTGGAGTGTCATTCGGTTTATTGGTCCCTCCTCCTCTTCCTCGGAAATCAGACGAATGATTAATATGAATCCTTGGGTCATTACTCCCTTCTCTGTTTCGATCATTAGCTTGCTTGTATTTCTGTGACCTAATAGACTCCAACTGCTCCAGTATCTTCATTAAGGCCTCTCTACCTTTAATTGGGCTCCTGGATACGGTTTCTTGTCTTTTCTGATTCAATCTTCTTTTTATTGCAGATACCATTACGTTGTCACTCAGTGGTCGTTCCAAAGTCTCGTTCAATTTACATGAATGTTTGGCAAATTCTTCAGACGCTCCTTTCCAATTACTTAGTGGTCTGCATCGTAGTGGGTCCTCAAGTGCTGCACATTGATGACTCTTGGGCCAGCATTTCTTCAATAATTCTCCTCCGAACTGACCATTATCCGTAGTCCCTTTCTTCCTCTTGATTCCACAAGTGAAGTCCTCACCTTCGATTGCACCCCTCTGGTAATCTTCTCGCTGCATGGCTACAGCATTTCTCGGATTGATTGCCAATTGGTTTTGTTTATCTCCTATCCCCTCAACCACATCGTTGCATTGTTTCTGCATCTGCGTCACTTTGGTGATCTTTTCTCCCAATTCGGTTCTATTTTCTTCAACATCTTCTTCTATCTTCTCAACCACGTCGTTGCATTGTTTCTGCATCTGCGTCACTTTGGTGATCTTTTCTCCCAATTCGGTTCTATTTTCTTCAATATCTTCTTCTATCTTCTCTGTTAACTTTCCTTCCGTCTTCTCCACGTCTCCCTGGACCTGGTCTATATTTGTCTGTAGTTTATTTTCTCTCTCGTCGATATTCATCTTCAGTCGTTTTGGTAACTCCTGTATTTCCTTCCTCAGATTACATTCCGTCTTTGTGTACGAGGTTCTGATTTCTCGTACTATAGTTTCCTTACTTGACTCCAAGTTTTCTCTAAATTCTTGTAAATCTTCCTTTAATGATTTTCCGAAATTTCGTACTATTTCTTCCCTTTCTTGAAAATATTTCTTTATTAATTCTCCAGTTTCTCGGTACTCTTCTTTTATTGATTCTTGTAATTTTTCTCTCCTTTCCCTTTCTTCTTGAAAACGCTTCTCCTCTGATTCTTTAATCTCCTTTATCAACTCTATTATTTGGTGTAACGTTTCGTCTCTCTCTCTCGTTTCTTGTGAATCCCTTTCTAATGGTTCTCGTAAATCTTCCCTTAGTGATACGTTATTTTTTTGCGAACGCTTCTCTAACCTTTCTTCCCTCTCTCTTCTTTCCTTTCTAGTTTCCTTAACCTCCTTTAGTGCTTCTGCTAACATCGCTCGTATACCTGCAGCCTCTAAAACTGGCTTAGCTCTCATTGTTTGTTTCGGTGTCTCAGGATAACTAGTTGAATGTGCTGCTGGGCTTCCTAATGAGAATCCACAATCACTGGTTCCTGAATCATCTCTGTCTCTCTGTCCTACCCCTTTTCTTTCAACAACTGCCTCGCAGACCTGCTTATCTTCAAAAGACATTTTTGGTTTATTTTTAATGCCCAGGCAAGTATTACAAAATAACCTCCAATAATTCAAAACACTCCTAATTACCATGAAACTACTCAACAGTACCTGCAATCCTTTCAGAAATTTCCCAAATTGACACAACATGCCTGACTATTAAACATAACAGCTCTCAAAAACCTAACACTTCAAAAACAATTTTCACATACATAATTTATGCAAAAATTTATTTTAAACAAGATAATCATAACTCTCACAAAATCTAAAAATGCAAATTCCTCAAAACAATTGTCATTTATCCAATGCAGTGTGCACCAATAAGCATGCTAGACTTCAAAATATGTTTCGCAACTTTTCTGAAATTACTACAATTTAGCACTTCCCCTAACGTAAATATCAGTTAAAACTGTTTATTTATCACGAAGACTGCACACTGCAATTTACTGTTATTTTACCCGTCGTCTTCACTCACCAACCGACGTTACCGCGAGTCGCGATGTTTTGACGTTTCGGATGGGCGTGGCTGGTCCGCCGCTGGAGCTCGCGTGAAGGTGACGTAGTTCCCCGTCGGCCGCTCCGTTGCGCTGTAGGCGGACATAGTTTGTAGTTCGGCCGCTAGATGCCGGGACTGCGCTCGTCGTCTCGAAGTTGCGTCGCTCGCCGTGATGTCGTGTGAAATCACGTCGCGGGTCTAAGCTCTTTGGTGCGACTGCTACGTGGCTCTGTGTGACGTCACTCCCTAACTGCGTCGCCACACTACGTTATCGTCAGCATACCAGTTTATGGGTCCACACGAAACCGTCCGATTTTCACCGTTCAAAGGGCAATTTCGGTCAACATTTTATCACAAAACACCTTTCTAACAACTTTTGTGCTGAAATCTTGGCTCGTCTCACTATTTTAATGTTCACACGTGTCTTTTTTTTATTCCACTTTTCACAATTTTTCGCGCGGCTTTTCGCATTTGTACTTTACAACACCGTTTAATATAGCCAGCAAAACAGTTTAGTCACAATCTTGCGATATTATTACTTCGTATTGTTCAAAAATTACACTGTTCCTTATCGCTATTTTAACGTTCATTCACTGTCCCGATTCCACATTGAAAATTTTGTTTTCTCGTCCGAAATTTACACTTGTTCTTTTCACGGTAAGCCAACTGTGTTAACACGATTCGTCCGAAAATTGCAGTTGTCCTTTCACGGCTCGCCAAGGGTGTAACACGTCCTTTTATTTATTTTAGTTTATCCGCTCGTTCGCGGATCTAAGTAGCAGCCCAAAATTAGATAATTAATTAATGTGACCGTGTACCTAATGGGCTAGCAATCGGATTGGACTGCTCAGGAGGTGTTACATTCCGTACTGTCCTCACAAATATGGTAATAAGTACGGTTTGGTGGTAATGAGGACAGCAAACACAGATTCATGAAAAAAACCTATATTCTTAGCAAAGCACAAAAATAAGGAGACAGCCACTGCCTTCGTCAATACACTGTTAATGACAGCTAATCTCATCACAGGTCTCTATAATTATTCTTAATCTTCACACGCAATATCCAATCACTGTAATCCAAGTAATGCCGGTGCGGTAGACGCGGGAGTATAATAGCGGCACTCAATATCACGAATATCACTTTATAATAAAACTTTCTCACTTCCCGCATAATACTGATACAAAGGGGTTAAACCACGGCGTTGGCCACTCCCTTTGCCGGTAATTTGTATTAATTTCTGCTGGCTTTTGCACAGCTATGCCCGCCTCGCGGGAACCTAACACACCCTCACGGCATCCTCCAAGCAACTTCGCACTGCTCTCCGCCCAGTTATTCCCGCCTCGCGGAAATCTACCCAAGCCGCACTCGGCACTCCGGGGAATCCCCTCTAGCTCGCGCGTCCTGCACACACTACTCGATATTTGCCCTGTCGACCTGTGTGAGCGCAAGTTTTAATAGTAAGGGCCTGCGGACCCCTTACAGGTTGCTGACGATGGGGCGGAGGGTGTGGCGTCAGGTTGGAGTTCCGTATTACACGAGCCCTCCGTTGAGAGGGCTGCGGGGAAGACCGTTGTCTGTATTTCCTGAGAAGTTCCTGGTACTTCTGGCAGCCACGCCATGTGGCAGGATGGTCCTTTTCACAGTTAGCACATTTCGGCGGAGCCCGTCGGGGATGAGTACATGCTGAAGATCGGTGTTGCCCTCCACATCGAACGCAGCGAGCAGGCAAGCTGCAATAATTAGCCGTATGTTCGAATCGCTGGCAGTGGCGACATTGAACAGGTCCTTCTTGTCTGTTGTAGGTTTCAATAACTACTTCAGTATATAGAAGGTATTTGATGTCGTAAATCTTGTAGTTTTCCTTTTGGGCTGGCAACGTGACAGTAAGCATCTTGAGGTCGTAATTCCCTCGTGTTGTCGTCTCGATTTTTAAACTGGTGGACGTTGATGACGGGAAAACCCTTCTCTATCAGTGCGTCTTTCAGCTCTTCCTCCGTAACTTCGGCAGGTAAACGTTTGACAACGACTTTGAGGTCCTTGTCCTCTGCGGCCTGATGTGTAAAAAAGTGAATGTCATTCGACACAAAGAAATTGATGGCCCGCCGTTGATCTTCATAGGAGTCAAAGTGATATTTTATCCTGTCTCGTTGGTAGATGGCCTTAAGACTGCCGTCAATATTCGCTTTCAGCGCCTTGTTGAGTTCCATGTAGTTCTTGGTATGATAAATAGTAACGGGCGGGACTTTACGTAATAAGTTACGGCCAGAGCCATCGGTCCCCTCTTTATCTGCTGGTCCATACGTTCTGGAGCATCCGTAGTATCTTCCGTCGCAATAGCCGCATAACGGTTGGAAGTTTTCAGTTCTTCTGGACGTTGCCGCTTCCGAGAGTTGTTCTGCTTAGGAGAAGCGTTGAGTCGTTTTCTTTGGCGAACTAGTGTAAAATCGCCCTCTCCGTCGGTGGGCTGCATTGTCCTAACTTCTTCAGAGGAGACTCCCTCCATTTCGTCGTCGTCTTCTGGTTGAGAAAATTGTTCCACGTCGTCTACTTGTTCTTAAGGCTGTGAAGTAGGAACTGTACTAGTCCGGTTGTCGTATACTTCCTGACTTTGCAGAATCATGTGCTGTATTTCACGTCTGAGTTCCCGTTGTTGCCGATCGTTCTGTGTTAGCTGATGTCGCTCGTCACAGGTGTTTGACGTACGGTGTCCTCCGCTCTGCATTCGCATATCGCTCGTCGTGGTCCTGTCCTCATTATCTTGCCTGTCAGAATCCGTTGTCGTTGCAGGGGTCGTCGCCGTTGTATCCGTCCTGTGGGGAGCGGCCGCCGGGACGGCCGGCGGGGCAGGCCCCACCGACCGGCCAGCGGCCGGCCCCGGCGCGACCAAGCCGGCTGGCTCGGACGCGCGCGTTCCGTTGTCCGCACTCTTCGGCATCGCGCGCCCAACTGCGACAAACCACCGCAAGTAAGACAAACAAGCACTTCCGGAGTCGACGGCGTACTGCCACGCTTCACCACTCAGTCACTCCACTCCACCGACCTAGAGGGCGGGGCATGAGACGAGTAGATCAGACGGCGCCGCCACCCGGAAAAGCGCCGGCGGGAAGCCAAGGCGTAACTAGGGCGCGTGTTTAAGCGAGACGGACAGAAGCACGTCTCACGCTCCCCTGTGGCACGCCAGAGGTTACTTTAACGTCTGTACACATCCCTCCATTGAGAACAACATGCTGTGTTCTGTTTGCTAAAAACTCTTCAATCCAGCCACACAGCTGGTCTGATATTCAGTAGGCTCTTACTTTGTTTATCAGGCGACAGTGCGGAACTGCATCGAACGCCTTCCGGAACTCAAGGAAAATGGGAGCCTGCATCTAATATTTTCTGGGCCTCATGATCAAATAAAGCGAGTTGGGTCTCACACGATCGCTGTTTCCGGAATCCATGTAGATTCCTACAGAGTAGATTCTGGGATTCCAGAAATGACATGATACGCGAGCAAAAAACATATTCTAAAATTCTACAACAGATCGATGTCAGATATATAGGCCTATAATTTTGCGCATTTGCTCCACGACCTTTCTTGAAGACTGGGACTACCTGTGCTCTTTTCCAAACATTTGGAACCTTCCGTTCCTCTAGAGACTTGCGGTACACGGCTTTTAGAAGGGAGGCAAGTTCTTTCGCGTACTCTGTGTAGAATCGAATTGGTATCCCGTCAGATCCAGTGGACTTTCCTCAGTTGAGTGATTTCAGTTGCTTTTCTATTCCTTGGACACTTATTTCGATGTCGGCCATTTTTGCGTTCGTGCGAGGATTTAGAGAAGCAACTTGGGATTTTCTGTCAAGTCGGTACATAGAATTTTACTTTCGAATTCACTGGGCGCTTCACCCATAGCCCTCCTTACGGTAACTTTGACATCGTTTAGCTTCTGTTTGTATGAGAGGTTTTGGCTGCGCTTAAATTTGCAGTGAAGCTCTCTTTGCTTTCGGAGTAGTTTCCTAACTTTGTTGTTGAACCACGGTGGGTTTTTCCCGTCCCTCACAGTTTTACTCAGCACGTACCTGTCTAAAACGCATTTTACGATTGCCTTAAACTTTTTCCATAAACACTCAACATTGTCAGTGTCGGAACAGAAATTTTAGTTTTGATCAGTTAGGTAGTCTGAAATCTACCTCCTATTACTCTTGCTAAACAGATAAACCTTCCTCCCTTTTTTTATATTCCTATTTACTTCCATATTCAGGGATGCTGCAACGGCCTTATGATCACTGCTTTCCTGTTCTGCGCTTACACAGTCGAAAAGTTCGGGTCTATTTGTTAACAGTAGGTCCAAGATGTTATCTCCAAGAGTCAGTTCACAGTCGAAAAGTTCGAGTCTATTTGTTAACAGTAGGTCCAAGATGTTATCTCCAAGAGTCAGTTCTCTGTTTAATTGCTCGAGGTAATTTTCGGATAGTGCACTCAGTATAATGTCACTCGATGCTCTGTCCCTACCAGCCATCCTAAACATCTGAGTGTCCCAGTCTATATCTGGTAAATTCAAATCTCCACCTAAGACTATAACATGCTGAGGAAATTTATGTGAAATGTATTCCAGATTTTCTCTCAGTTGTTCTGCCACTAATGCTGCTGAGTCGGCAGGCACTGGTGGCCCATATTGTCCCACTAAGCAACTGCGATTCAGCGTAGATCCCTCAGCGTGGTTGGTGGGTCACGTCATCCATAAACAGCACTTTTCAATCCATCCCAGGCATGTTCGATAGCGTTCATGTCTGGAAAACATGCTGGTGACCCTAGTCGAGCAATGTCGTTACCCTGAAGGAAGTCATTCACATGATGTGCACGCTGGGGGCGCGAACTGTCGTCCATGATGATGAATGCCTCACCAACATGCTGCTAACATGGTCGTACTATCGGTTGGAGGATGGCATTCACGTTTCGTACAACTGTTACGGTGCCTTCCATGACCACCAGCGGCGTACGTCAGCCCCAGATAATGCCACTCTAAAACAGCAGGGAACCTCCACCTTGCTACACTCGCTGGACAGTGTGACTAAAGCGTTCAGCCTGACCGGCTTGCCTCCAAACCCATCTCCAACGATTGTTTAGTTGAAGGCATATGTGACACTCGCCGCTGAAGAGGACATGATGCCAATCCTGAGCGACCCATTCGGCATATCGTTGGGCCCATCTGTACCGCGCTGCATAGTGTCATGGTTGCAAAGATTGACATCGCCATGGACGTCGGGAATGAAGATGCGCATCACACAGCCTATTGCGCACAGTTTGAGTCGTAAAACGACGTCCTGTGTCTGCACAAAAAGCATTATTCAACATAGTGGCGTTGCTGTCAGGGTTCCTCCGAGCCATAATCCGTAGGTAGCGGTCATCTACTGTAGTAGTAACCATTGGGCGGTCTGCGCGAGGCATATCATCGACAGTTTCTGTCTCTCTGTATCTCCTCCATGTCCGAACTACATCGCTTTGGTTCATTTCGAGACGCCGGGACGCTTCTCTTGTTGAGAGCCCCTCCTGGCACAAAGTAATAATGCGGACACGATCGAACCGCGATGTTGATCATCTAGGCACTATTGAACTACAGACAAGCACGAGCCGTGTGCCTCCTTCCTGGTAGAATGACTGGAACTGATCGGCTGTCGGACCTCGTCCGTCTAATAGGCGCTGCTCATGCATGGTTGTTTACATCTTTGGGCACATTTAGTGACATCTCTGAACAGTCAAAGGGAGTATGTCTGTGATACAATATCCACAGTCAACAACTATCTTCAGAAGTTCTGGGAACCGGGATGGTGTAAACCTTTTTTTGATGTGTGTATAAAGTCTACAATGGTTCAGAACTCTATATATAACCAACTGGTCAGTACCATATCGTCCACTTTTTCGATATCATCTGTGGTTGCAGCCTAGTGCATTCTTCATGTGGTTCATAAGAAAAGTACATCATTTTGTAAACTACCCAACATGAAGAAGTAGGAGTTTTCTTCTTATGAATCTTTACCAAATTTTTATGGATGTCTGTTGGGAATGAATTATGGAAACCAAAAAATTGTATGACGAAAGAGTATTCAAGTTCATCTGAACACACACAAGCAGCGCGACTGCTTTATTATTTATTATCACATATTATTTATTATTATTTTAGTGCAGTTCATTTTTACCTATAATTCCTTATTAGTCTACTACTCGAAACACAGAAGCTATTTGACGTGCAAGTATTTTGTGGAATTAGTATTAAATACATCACTGCCTGCGACGGCTGTGAAAATACTAGTCTTATGAACCTAATTCCTCGTGAATCACTTTAACCGGTGGAAATGCATTCACACCCTTGAGAACTTACTCTATACGGCAACGCCTGCTTGTTCTAAGACTTCTTCTTATGAGGGTGGTCTGTTCTAGGAGACAAGAATACATTTATGGTGGTCGAG